>NC_050070.1:109360000-109660000 GCF_009764565.3 Dermochelys coriacea
TCTGATGCGGAACCCCTGGGGCAGCGTTGTGGTGTGTGTGCGGGGGGGGATCTCTGATGCGTGCACCCCTGGGGAGCGTGTGTGTGTGTGTGTGTGCGGGGGGGATCTCTGATGAGTGCACCGGGGCAGATCGTGTGGTGTGTGTGCGGGTGGGGGATCTCTGATGCGTGCAACCATGGGGCAGCGTTGTGGTGTGTGTGTGTGCGGGGGGGGATCTCTGATGCGGCACCCCTGGAGCAGCGTTGTGGTGTGTGTGCGCGGGGGGGGATCTCTGGTGCGTGCACCCCTGGGGCAGCGTGTTGTGTGTGTGCGGGGGGGGGGGGGATCTCTGGTGCGTGCACCCTGGGGGCAGTGTGGTGTGTGTGTGCAGGGGGGATCTCTGATGCGTGCACCCCTGGGGCAGCGATTGTGGGTGGTGTGCGGGGGGGGATCTCTGATGCGTGCAACCCTGGGGCAGCGTGTGGTGTTGTGTGTGGGGGGGGGGTCTAGTGATGCGTGCACCCCTGGGGCAGCGTGGGATTTGTTCCTTGTGTGTGGTGCGGGGGGGGATCTGTGATGCGTGCACCCCTGGGGCAGCGTGTGTGTGGTGTGTGCGGGGGGGGATCTCTGATGCGTGCACCCTGGGGCAGCGGGGGGGGTGTGTGCGGGGGGGATCTCTGATGCGTGCACCCCTGGGGCAGCGTGTGGTTGTGTGTGTGGGGGGGGATCTCTGATGCGTGCACCCCTGGGGCAGCGTGTGGGGTGTGTGTGCGGGGGGGGGATCTCTGATGCGTGCACCCTGGGGCAGGGTGTGGTGTGTGTGCGGGGGGGGATCTATGAGTGCACCCCGGGGGCAGCGTGTGGTGTGTGTGGCGGGGGGGGGGATCTGGTGCTGGCTCCCTGGGGCAGTTGGGTGTGTGTGTGTCGGGGGGGGGATGTATCTCTTGCGTGCAACCCTGGGCAGTGTGGTGTGTGTGTGCTGTGGGGGGGGATCTCTGACGTGCACCTGGGGCCGGTGGGTGTGTTGCGGGGGGGGATCTCTGATGCGTAACCCCTGGGGCAGCGTGTGTGTGTGTGTGTGCGGGGGGGGATCTGTGATGAGTGCAACCCTGGGGCAGCGTGGTGGTGTGTGTGCGGGGGGGATCTCTGATGCGAACCATGGGGCAGACGTGTGGTGTGTGTGCGGGGGGGATCTCTGATGCGTGCACCCTGGGGCAGTGTTGTGTTGTGTGTGTGTGCGGGGTGGGATCTCTGATGCGTGCACCCCTGGGGCAGCGTGTGGTGTGTGTGGGGGGGGATCTCTGATGCGTGCACCCCGGGGCAGCGGGGGGTGTGTGTGCGGGGGGGATCTCGAGCGCACCCGGCAGGCGGTGGTGGTGTGTGCGCGGGGGGGATCTCTGATGCGTGCACCCTGGGCAGTGTGTTGTGTGTGTGCGGGGGGGGGATCTCTGGTGCGTGCACCATGGGGCAGTGTGTGTGTGTGTGCGGTGGGGGATCTCTGATGCGTGCACCCCTGGGGCAGCGTGTGGTGTGTGTGCGGGGGGGGATCTCTGATGCGTGAACCCCTGGGGCAGCGTGTGGTGTGTGTGTGTGCGGGGGGGGATCTGTGATGCGTGCACCCCTGGGGCAGCGTGTGGTGTGTGTGCGGGGGGGGATCTCTGATGCGTGAACCCCTGGGGCAGCGTGTGGTGTGTGTGCGGGGGGGATCTCTGATGCGTGCACCCCTGGGGCAGCGTGTGGTGTGTGTGTGTGTGCGGGGGGGATCTCTGATGCGTGCACCCCTGGGGCAGCGTGTGGTGTGTGTGCGGGGGGGGATCTCTGATGCGTGCACCCCTGGGGCAGCGTGTGGTGTGTGTGTGTGTGCGGGGGGGGGATCTCTGATGCGTGCACCCCGGGGCAGCGTGTGGTGTGTGTGTGCGGGGGGGGGATCTCTGGTGCGTGCACCCTGGGGCAGTGTGTGGTGTGTGTGCGGGGGGGGGGGATCTCTGATGCGTGCACCCTGGGGCAGTGTGGTGTGTGTGTGCGGGGGGGATCTCTGATGCGTGCACCCCTGGGGCAGCGTGTGGTGTGTGTGTGGGGGGGGGATCTCTGATGCGTGAACCCCTGGGGCAGCGTGTGGTGTGTGTGTGTGCGCGGGGGGATCTCTGATGCGTGCACCCCTGGGCAGCGTGTGTGTGTGTGTGTGGGGGGGGATCTCTGATGCGTGAACCCCTGGGGCAGCGTGTGTGTGTGTGTGTGTGTGCGGGGGGGGATCTCTGATGCGTGCACCCCTGGGGCAGCGTGTGGTGTGTGTGTGTGCGGGGGGGGGATCTCTGATGCGTGCACCCCGGGGCAGCGTGTGGTGTGTGTGTGTGTGGGGGGGGATCTCTGATGCGTGCACCCCTGGGGCATCGTGTGGTGTGTGTGTGCGGGGGGGGGTCTCTGATGCGTGCAGCCCGGGGCAGCGTGTGGTGTGTGTGTGTGCGGGGGGGGGGATTTCTGATGCGTGCACCCCGGGGCAGCGTGTGGTGTGTGTGTGTGGGGGGGGGGGGGGATCTCTGATGCGTGCACCCCTGGGGCAGCGTGTGGTGTGTGTGTGTGTGCGGGGGGGGATCTGTGATGTGTGCACCCTGGGGCAGTGTGTGGTGTGTGTGCGGGGGGGGATCTCTGATGCGTGCACCCCTGGGGGCAGCATGTGCTGTGTGTGTGCGGGGGGGGGATCTCTGATGCGTGCACCCCTGGGGCAGCGTGTGGTGTGTGTGTGTGGGGGGATCTCTGATGCGTGCACCCCGGGGCAGCGTGTGGTGTGTGTGTGGGGGGGGGATCTCTGATGCGTGAACCCCTGGGGCAGCGTGTGGTGTGTGTGTGTGTGCGGGGGGGATCTCTGATGCGTGAACCCCTGGGGCAGCGTGTGGTGTGTGTGTGTGTGCGGGGGGGATCTCTGATGCGTGCACCCCTGGGGCAGCGTGTGGTGTGTGTGTGTGCGGGGGGGATCTCTGATGCGTGCACCCCTGGGCAGCGTGTGGTGTGTGTGTGGGGGGGGGATCTCTGATGCGTGAACCCCTGGGGCAGCGTGTGTGTGTGTGTGTGTGCGGGGGGGATCTCTGATGCGTGCACCCCTGGGGCAGCGTGTGGTGTGTGTGCGGGGGGGGATCTCTGATGCGTGCACCCCTGGGGCAGCGTGTGGTGTGTGTGTGCGGGGGGGGATCTCTGATGCGTGCACCCCTGGGGCAGCGTGTGGTGTGTGTGTGCGGGGGGGGGTCTCTGATGCGTGCACCCTGGGGCAGCGTGTGGTGTGTGTGTGTGTGCGGGGGGGGGATCTCTGATGCGTGCACCCCGGAGCAGCGTGTGGTGTGTGTGCGCGGGGGGGGGATCTCTGGTGCGTGCACCCTGGGGCAGTGTGTTGTGTGTGTGCGGGGGGGGGGGATCTCTGGTGCGTGCACCCTGGGGCAGTGTGGTGTGTGTGTGCGGGGGGGGATCTCTGATGCGTGCACCCTGGGGCAGCGTGTGGTGTGTGTGCGGGGGGGGATCTCTGATGCGTGAACCCCTGGGGCAGCGTGTGGTGTGTGTGTGTGCGGGGGGGGATCTGTGATGCGTGCACCCCTGGGGCAGCGTGTGGTGTGTGTGCGGGGGGGGATCTCTGATGCGTGAACCCCTGGGGCAGCGTGTGGGTGTGTGTGCGGGGGGGATCTCTGATGCGTGCACCCCTGGGGCAGCGTGTGGTGTGTGTGTGTGTGCGGGGGGGATCTCTGATGCGTGCACCCCTGGGGCAGCGTGTGGTGTGTGTGCGGGGGGGGATCTCTGATGCGTGCACCCCTGGGGCAGCGTGTGGTGTGTGTGTGTGTGCGGGGGGGGATCTCTGATGCGTGCACCCCGGGGCAGCGTGTGTGTGTGTGTGCGCGGGGGGGGGGATCTCTGGTGCGTGCACCCTGGGGCAGTGTGTTGTGTGTGTGCGGGGGGGGGATCTCTGATGCGTGCACCCTGGGGCAGTGTGGTGTGTGTGTGCGGGGGGGGATCTCTGATGCGTGCACCCCTGGGGCAGCGTGGGTGTGTGTGCGGGGGGGGATCTCTGATGCGTGAACCCCTGGGGCAGCGTGTGGTGTGTGTGTGTGCGGGGGGGGATCTGTGATGCGTGCACCCCTGGGCAGCGTGTGGTGTGTGTGCGGGGGGGGATCTCTGATGCGTGCACCCTGGGGCAGCGTGTGGGTGTGTGTGCGGGGGGGATCTCTGATGCGTGCACCCCTGGGGCAGCGTGTGGTGTGTGTGTGTGTGCGGGGGGGATCTCTGATGCGTGCACCCCTGGGGCAGCGTGTGTGGTGTGTGTGCGGGGGGGGATCTCTGATGCGTGCACCCCTGGGGCAGCGTGTGGTGTGTGTGTGTGTGCGGGGGGGGATCTCTGATGCGTGCACCCCGGGGCAGCGTGTGGTGTGTGTGCGCGGGGGGGGGATCTCTGGTGCGTGCACCCTGGGGCAGTGTGTTGTGTGTGTGCGGGGGGGGGGGATCTCTGGTGCGTGCACCCTGGGGCAGTGTGGTGTGTGTGTGCGGGGGGGGATCTCTGATGCGTGCACCCCCGGGGCAGCGTGTGGTGTGTGTGTGGGGGGGGGGATCTCTGATGCGTGAACCCTGGGGCAGCGTGTGGTGTGTGTGTGTGTGCGGGGGGGATCTCTGATGCGTGCACCCCTGGGGCAGCGTGTGGTGTGTGTGTGGGGGGGGATCTCTGATGCGTGCACCCCTGGGGCAGCGTGTGGTGTGTGTGTGTGTGCGGGGGGATCTCTGATGCGTGCACCCCTGGGGCAGCGTGTGGTGTGTGTGTGTGCGGGGGGGGTCTCTGATGCGTGCACCCCGGGGCAGCGTGTGGTGTGTGTGTGTGTGGGGGGGGATGTCTGATGCGTGCACCCCTGGGGCATCGTGTGGTGTGTGTGTGCGGGGGGGGGTCTCTGATGCGTGCAGCCCGGGGCAGCGTGTGGTGTGTGTGTGTGCGGGGGGGGGATTTCTGATGCGTGCACCCCGGGGCAGCGTGTGGTGTGTGTGTGTGTGGGGGGGGGATTTCTGATGCGTGCACCCCTGGGGCAGCGTGTGGTGTGTGTGTGTGTGCGGGGGGGGGGTCTGTGATGTGTGCACCCTGGGGCAGTGTGTGGTGTGTGTGCGGGGGGGGATCTCTGATGCGTGCACCCCTGGGGCAGCATGTGCTGTGTGTGTGCGGGGGGGGGATCTCTGATGCGTGCACTCCTGGGGCAGCGTGTGGTGTGTGTGTGTGGGGGGATCTCTGATGCGTGCACCCCGGGGCAGCGTGTGGTGTGTGTGTGGGGGGGGATCTCTGATGCGTGAACCCCTGGGGCAGCGTGTGGTGTGTGTGTGTGTGCGGGGGGGATCTCTGATGCGTGAACGCCTGGGGCAGCGTGTGGTGTGTGTGTGTGTGCGGGGGGGATCTCTGATGCGTGCACCCCTGGGGCAGCGTGTGGTGTGTGTGTGTGCGGGGGGGGATCTCTGATGCGTGCACCCCTGGGGCAGCGTGTGGTGTGTGTGTGTGCGGGGGGGGATCTCTGATGCGTGCACCCCTGGGGCAGCGTGTGGTGTGTGTGTGCGGGGGGGGGTCTCTGATGCGTGCACCCCGGGGCAGCGTGTGGTGTGTGTGTGTGGGGGGGGGGGATGTCTGATGCGTGCACCCCTGGGGCAGCGTGTGGTGTGTGTGTGCGGGGGGTCTCTGATGCGTGCACCCCCGGGGCAGCGCGTGGCGGGTGGGGAAGGGGGGTGTCTCCGAGGCGCTGCGTGTCTCCGGCTGGGGTGTCGCGAGCAGGGTGCGCGCTGGGCAGGGGGTGCCCCTAGCTGCCTGTGCTCTCTGTCCTGCTGGTGTTTTGGGGGCCAGGTCACCGCTGCCGGCTGGCGCTGCGCGGCGTCCGAGGGGAGAGTCCCGGGGCGGGGGCGGTCCGCCAGCCGCCCCGTCGCGAGTCGCCGCCCGCTGAAGAATCCGCGGCCCGGCGGAAGCCCTGAGGCCGCGCCGCTGTCCGGGGCGGCCGGGCCGAGCGCAGCGAGGGGGCCGTGGGCAGCGCAGGGGCTGGTTGTCGGCAGGGTGGGCCCGCGCGCAGCCCCCGGCCGCTCTCTGCCGCCGCGTGGGTGGGACTGGAGAGGCAGGGCGCGGCGGCGCGCGGGAGGGAGCCGGGGCTGAGCAGGGGCCGCCGCGCGCGCGGGACGCTGCGTGTGTCTGCGGTGGGGCAGAGGCTGCGGCACTGCGCGGGGCGCGCGAGCCAGGCAGCGAGACGCGGGCGGTGGTTGGCAGCCGGCGCAGCGGAGCCGCCCGGGAATGTCCACATGTGAGTTTCGTCTCCCGGCGCTTTCCGCCGTGGGCCGAGGGGGGTTAGCGCTGCGGAACGGGTTGGGAAGGGCCGGCGCAGCGGCCAAGCGCCTTGTCCCCGGTGAAGGAGAGTCCGGCCGGACAGCGCGCCTGGCTCCTGTGGGCTTTGTTGTGTGCACACAGCTAGGGCCTGCCGCGCCGTCTGTGTGTGCGCACTTGCCAGCACATGCTGCTTGGCCACGAGCTGCATTTGCCCAGGGGATGGTCCGTGAGATCCGGAGGGGAGGGGTGTTGGTTTAATAGCGTCGGCGTGAAGGCAGACGCCCCTCTTTCCTTTGGACGCTGCCAGGGGGGCGCTGCGAAAGGAAACAAAGCCCCTCCCGCCCTTCGTGTGCTCTGCGTGGGGCGCCGCGTGCTCGCGCCTTCCCGGTGGCTGGGGCCCAAAGTTGAGCTCTCTCAAAGCGGAGTTCGCATCCAAGAAGCAGATCGGCGAGAGGTACTTTTTCTCGCCAGCAAGGTACTGTGCCAAAAATAGGAAGGAACAGAAGGGAGAAGGAGGGGTCAGGCGGAATAAAAATTTAAGTCCCCCTCCGCCCCGTTCCCCCACGGTCTCCTACTGGGGAGAGATCGCTGCATTCCCGCAGCTTTTCGGAGGGAGAGAAAGGGCACCTTCCCAAAGGGTTCGTAGCCGCTATCTTTGCTAATCTACCCGGGCCAGGGATCAGCCCTTTCCAATTGTGTTGAGTCTTGGGCAGATTCCCAGGTAGGCTCCTTTGCTTTGCTGACATGCACACAGGGGCTGTTGGAATCGGTGCTTCTCTAGCACGTTCGCACCTGGTGATACAGAGCCTCTGCTTGGGACTGACGGAGAGCGAGGATCCAGGCGCAAAGGGTAGCTTTCTTTTACAGCACAAGGTAAAGCAAAGCGAGAAGAGTTTATGACTAACGAACAAACGTTGCACGAACACCGTGCTCCCGCGTTAGTAATGTGCGGCATGCTGGTAACTTAAAACGCTAGAAAATTCATTTTGGAGGGGAATCCAAGGACCAAGAAAATAGCGGATACGTACAAATGACACGTTTTAAATTAAAGTGTGTATGCGTCACTGGCGGAAGATGAAGGTATTTTCTAGTCGGATTTCTGGCTGGCTCTCAGCACTCTACAAAACGAACGTTTTAAATGGCATTGTCTGAAGTTAGCAATTTACAACTAAAAATGAGGTAGAATTGCAATGTACTCTTTTGTTAGTGTGCAGGAACTAAAACGCTAAGTAGTTGTCTCTCACTTGTTGCAATATAACTCCATAGGGGTTACATCATAAAATATTTTTGTTTCATAATTTAAATGAGATGTTTTGAAACTGATGGTATCTCTTTCTAAATTTTAAACTGTAAACAGCATATTTTTTCTTAACAGTTTCATCCATGTCAAAGAGCAAAGAAAATCCAGTCAATCTGCCTAGGGCAGAATTCACATCCCACTCTGGAGAACTCTGCGCCGGTTTTGAACAAGGTGCATGCAGATAATGTCCAACATGTTCTGTAGATGAGGTATTGGTGCATGAACCAAAGATTATTGGATTATTTAGGAGTAGTATGTATTTTACTCCAAAGTTGTGTGCTTCCAAAAATATGCTGGTGTTGCTTTAGCTGGATATTGTATATACAATGTGGGATTTTTGGTAGTTAGATTTAGCAAGACAAGCACTAAATTGGTCTTGAACTATGTCAAATTACCACCCCATTTATGGTTTAGATAAATTACGTTACATTTTTGCTCTTCCAGAATGAATTGTGAATACACCCATTGTCTCCTGCGTCATAGGAAATAGGAGTACAGTAGCTATGGTTTGCATAAAGTTGGTAGCTAGAGTGCTCAACTGGTTATGTCAGAGCAGTCTCTAAAATTGTCTTTTCACTGAAAAATTCGGTAATGCTTTTGTTAGCCATTGTAGACTGCATTTAATATTCTGCAGAGCATTTACATCGCCAGAGGGATAACTGATAGTTGTTAAAAACATGTATAAAAGGATAACTGTAGTGGGATTACATCCAGTTATGAGATAGTTGCTAACTACAATATATTGAGCCAAATTCTGCTTTAGCTGCATGGATTTCTCTGGGATCACATGCATGTAACTAAGTGAAGACCGAATCAGACTCACTGTTCTGAATTTTGTCTAAGTTTTAAAGAGAGTGAGAGAGAGATCACTTTGAGCCATGTTCACAATTGTAGTGAATCTGGTTGTTAGAGGCAGAAATTATCTGAATCTTTACTCCTCTGTAACAGTCATTCTTGTTACAGTTTACAGTATTTATTTAATCCTTGGAGGGTTTTATTACATTACTATCCCCATATTCTAGTCTCTCCATTAGTTATGAACAGGGTCCTACCAAATTCAAAGCCATGAAAAACACATCATGGACTGTGAAATCTGGTTTCCCCCCATAAATCTGTTCTTTTGTGTGCTTTTACCCAATACTATGCAGATTTCATGGGAGAGACCAGCATTTCTCGCATTGGGGGTCCTGATCCAAAAGGGAGTTGCAGGGGAATCACTAAAGTTATTTTAGGGGGGTTGCAGTATTGCCACCCTTACTTCTGCGCTGCCTTCACAGTTGGGCCGGACAGAGAGCAGTGGCTGTTGGCTGGGTGCCCAGCTCTGAAGGCAGCACCCCACCAGCAGCAATAGTGCCATCCTTATTTCTGTACTGCTGCTGGTGGCAGCTCTGCCTTCAGAGCTGGGCGCCTGGCCAGCAGCTGCTGCTCGACCACCTAGCTCTGATGGCAGCACCACCGCCAGCAGCTGTGCAGAAATAAGGGTAGCAGTACCAGAACCCCGCTTACAATAACCTTATGACATGCCCCCCCCCACTCCTTTTTGGGTCAGGACCCCATAATTACAACGCTGAAATTTCAGATTTAAATATCTGAAATAATGAAATTTACGATTTTAAAAATCCTGTGACCACGAAATTGACCAAAATGGATGTGAATTTGGTAGGGCCCTAGTTATGAATGTTAAGGAGGAAAATGCAGCCCTTCTTGCTCTCTAAGATGTCTCCAAAGTGGAAGATACTATTTTTCACTAATTATTCACTAATTTGCTTGTTGAATTATTCATTTGCTATTTAGGCTCATGTTTTAGATTTTAATAACCATTAATAATCAATAGAATTATTAATAAATATTATTTGCATTAAATTGACATGTTAGTATTTTAGCATATTTAGCACTTTTATAGAACTTTTAATTTGTAATTCTCTTTATAAATATTTAGTGCTTAATGTTAATATTTGCCTTTAGTTCCGTTATTCCATTTCAGAATAGCCTGGTAATTGGAGAAGTCATATTGTGAAAGTATCTGAGACAGCAGTTTCTTCTGTACTTAATCTGCAGTGCTGTTGCTGCTGTTTTAATATGGCAAGAGAGGAAGTCCAAATGATTGAGCCATTTGTGCTTTGGGAGTAACTTGATGTAAGTCTGAGATGCCACTAGTAAACAATCAAAGCAGGCACTGATTTACAGTGTGGTCCATAGTTTGTGACTGGTGTCCACAGGTACATTATGAGTTGTCGCTGATCTTCCAAAGGTGCAAGGTACGACAGCATCTGCCATGCAATGTTCTAAAATAGTTCAATGTGGGCCATTCTTTCCAGTGTAGGTTTAAGCCAGGAAGTTTTTTTGTTGGGTTCCGCAATGAGGAGTTTGTTTGAAACGTTAGATTATCCCAGAATTCTTTCCAATGTGCTTCAGGATTGAATGAAAACGCTTTAAAAGCTATAGTCCAATCCCCCAAAAGGCTTGCTGGATTTCAGACCCTTTTTTGGAAGGTTCAGGTGGTCCTCATGAATTGGTAAGTTCAGGTTGGCCATGGGTTGACTGTACTCCCAAAATGTACGTTTCTCTCTGGATTTTAGCAAAAAGAAAAGGAGTACTTGTGGCACCTTAGAGACTAACAAATTTATTAGAGCATAAGCTTTCGTGAGCTACAGCTCACTTCATCGGATGCATTTCGAAATGCATCTGATGAAGTGAGCTGTAGCTCACGAAAGCTTATGCTCAAATAAATTTGTTAGTCTCTAAGGTGCCACAAGTACTCCTTTTCTTTTTGCGAATACAGACTAACACGGCTGCTACTCTGAAATCTGGATTTTAGGTGAGGGTATATGTGCTAGAGTGGGCAACCATTGAATAAGTGTTGATTTTAATGTTCCAGTTATGGTTCTCGTTGCAGCATTAAGCTGCGCAACCAGAGATTTGGTATATGAGCTATCTGCCCAGACTGGTGTACAATAGTCAGCAGTCAAGTATACTAGTGCTAGAGTTGTTCAAAGTGTCTGTGCATTGGCACTTAGCTCACAGAAGTCTCAAGAGTGTTAATGTGTATACAGCACTTTGAAGATATACAGATATGATGGAGATAAAACCAGGTTTCTTTCAAGTCCAGCAGAATTGTTCTGATTGTTTCACAGACCAGTAATGCTATCTCTACTCAATAATTCAGCCTGATGGCTGTGTGAAATCTACTGGTATTAGTGAAAGTCCTGTGCATCATGCTAAAATTTTACTCTGTTTGTGCCTGCCATTAAATATTCAACACTTTGTTCTTGTAGAAACAGCAGTATCTTCCTATATTTGAAATAGAAGATATCCTTTTACAGTCACCACCTCAACTGGCAAATGTTGAGGTTTTAATTGTATCCCTGTATATATGATTTATTTTGCTGTCTAAACATGATAGCTTCTCATCAACAATAACTTTCTAGGGGAATATTTAGGGAATCTGTATGTGCATGAAACTTATTTTTTGCATACTGTACAGCTCCCAAAGTCTTGGCATTCTGTTGTCTGAGATGCTAACAAGAATTTATGGACCACTGAGTTGGAGGACAATATTTCTATTGTGTAGTAATCTGCTTATTCTGCTGTGTCTGGCTTCATCAAAGAGATTCTTGTATTTCAGAGCCCTGAATGTTCTGTGCTTGTCTTTAAAACTTTTAAAGTTTAATTTTACCATATCTCAGAAAATAAATCAGCTTCAAGTTAATAATTTAACAAAACTTTCAATAAAGAATTGGACCTTATTGTAGTCAGATACTTATATTAGAGAACACCAGTTAGGTTTTCCTACAATCCATTCACAGCAGTTAATCTCATGAAATGTTATTTACCTAGGTCTGTAGCATATGATTCAGAGGACTGATTTGAAGAACTATTACTTTTAAACTTGCAACATTAGTTGTTTCATTACAGTTGATTATTTTAGGATGCTTACTCATCTAGGCTTGTTGGTGTTTAATTTTTTTTCTTTCAAAAGCTAGAAGAGCCATTAGTGGACAAGATTTTAAATTTACCCCCAGCTTTCACTATCAGTTTTAAAGCAATAAATGTGGAGTGGGGAAAAAAAAAGATTTCTATATGTTTAAAAAGGTCAGGTTTTTATGATATGTGTTTTAACTGCCTATATTTTTTCCTCTCATTCACCTCCCTCACATTCACAGCCTGACAAATGGCATTAAAGTTCATCCAAAATGTCTTTTGGGTCAATTTATTTAATATTTCACTATCCTGACAGACATTTGTGTGTGATGTTTTTTCGTTACTGTTAGTTCAATGTTCTTGCCAGTCCATCCTATTTCCTTCATCCCCCTGTCCCCTCAGTATAACTGAATAATTTCTTACTGGAAAAAGGCCAGTTATAGGCTATCATTACAAAATAGGATGGGAATGAAGTTGGTCAATATAATATGTGAGCTGTGTTTCACTTTTTTGTTGTTGCTTGTTGCTGAGTTGTTGCATAAAAAGAGAAAGCAATATAATAGGTTACAATTAATTTTGGATCCATGATTTTATCTCCATAGTAAAGGTTGGGACCAAGTTCCATTATAAGCCTTATTTCTTGCTTGTCCAGCTTCCACATACCATAATTTTAACTAGGAACATTTTGATTTGGCCTAAAAATTGTCATATATGCTTTAAAAGCAAAGGAATGTAAATAGAATTGAGCAAACTATTTTTGTATTTATTGTATTAAATATCAAGAGTCTAATTTATTTTAGTGAGAGTAGGATTGGGCCTCTGGACACTGACAGACAGAAAATACTACCTTTTAAGTTAAGGTTCCTATTTACTGTACAATATGTAAACCAAGGTATGTTATAGCTATAAAAACCTTAAGACTGAAAAGTGTCAGAAAGCACTTTTATGGGAAGAAAGGTAAATATTCAAATGCACTCTTCATATTGTCTATAATACATGTCAGTGAGTTGCAAATTCCAAAAAGAACCTTAACTCCACCCATATTCCTGCCCAGTCTCAACATATAGACCATATCCCTCTTACATCATCCACCCTACATGTTTTGAATATGGGCTACAAACTGTCATAAACAACCACTCACCCACCATGCATGGCCCACAGACCCAACCACAGTCCATCTTCTGGCTTGCCTGTCTGTTATCAGAGATATGAACACCTTGTCTTTTACCCTCCATATAAAGACCAGAGACAACACTCTCTTTTAAAGCAAGATCTAAGGAACTCTATATTTTTCAGCTGCTGGTGTAATAATAGCAATATCTTAAATATTACTGAAAAAATCAAGTTTTGGCTTGTTTAAAGGTTTCCTAAGCTGTTGCTTTCTTGCTTCATAGGATGTCACCTGTGAGTGATATGTGGTGCTATCACTGGAAACGGAAGCTGCCACACTTTCTGTATTTATTTACTACCTACGTGATATGTGTGCAGGATTTGGGTAAGTGAGCGAACTATCATCTCTTTCCAATAAAAAGATCATGGGCCCAGTTTTGGTGAATAAGAGCTATCCTTATGTATGGCTGTATTATGTATTTCTGTTACTTTCGCAATTTAATATTTTGATTACGTTGTAATTTGATAGTTTAATTTATGTTTTATGCTATTGCCAAGGTTCAGTTTCTGTTTTTGAAATACTATTTCATTCATCCATCCCTGTGGATTTTTTTTTTCAGCTAGTTGTGCAACTTGACTTTATTTGCTTGACTCTTTCTTCTGATTTTTCTTTGTAAGTTCTTGCATCTCTCCTGATTTTCTCATTCATTTCTGAGTCCTCTATTGAAAGAATAAGGTGTGATACTTAAATATTTTCCAGATTTGGGGGTGGGCATGTGTGTGTGTAATGTAGTGACTCTTCACATCACAAATAAGTTGATCTTAAAACCTGTAAATGAAAGATGATGATTAATTTTAAAATAGTTTGTGCACATGCAGTTTGAATGATATAAAATATATAAATGATATGATATACATGATATAAAATGATATAAAAATTGCTTCAAAAATCCATAGAACAATCATATACTGTACATGACATTTAATTAAAATATTAAGTCTCAGTCTTTGTCAGCCTGTATAAACTGGTGAGTGCAGAATTTTGTAATATTTTGAAATTATTGTCTGTAAACTGAAAACCTAGAGATTTGATTTACTAAATGTCTTTACCTGACCATCAGTGCAGAAAGTATTTTAGGAGTTTCAGCTGCTTTGTTGGAAAAGCCTCTGCAGTTTACCCGACAGTTCTTGAGCATAAGAAAACCTTGGAGCAGATTGTGGCATGCTAATTCCATATCAAATGGGAAATTTTCCAGTTACTAACTTCCCATTGGAAAGACCATACTAAATCTGAAAAACAGGGTGGAATATATAGAGATGTTCTGTTTTTTAAAAAAACAAACAAGTAAAGAACTTTGAAATTTAATCGGAGGTTATGTATTTGTTAAACTTTCCAAGCTGCACATTCATAGTTCCAATTGCACAACAGTTTAAGTGATGTACTTTTTAAACCTAGATAAAATATTATAGACAGAAGCCTACATTTGGGGTCAGACTGTCTGCTGTAGCTGATTAGTGCTTAGCACAACTGGGGTGTGCAAAGGTCCTATGTGAATCCCATTGATCTTGAGCTCTCCAGCTGCCAGTCTGGTCCTTAGAGCTGTCCCCCAGCTGGTTTATTTTACACTAATTTTCATCAGCTGTTTAGTGGGCCCTGTGTCTGGCAGTTGTGGAATGCTGGGGCATAAGGAGGCCTCAGCCAGTCTCCCTGAGCTGGTCACTGGGAGGGTTCAGAGCCACTACAACAGCTCTGTTCCATTGCAGGATCCCTCATTTACAGGGGCCTATATGCTAGCAGCTGGCTACACCAACTCTAAGGTTGCTTAATGTCAGTGGAGTGGTACAAAAAAGCCAAAATGCATTTGATAATCAGAGAGACCAGGTGGGTGAGATAATATTGTTTATGGGACCAACCTCTGTTGGTGAGAGACAAGCTTTCGAGCTTACACAGAGCTCTTCTTCATGTCACCATCAGAAATAGGTACAATAAAAGATATTACCTCACCCACCTTGTCTCTCTCATATCCTGGGACCAACACAGCTACAACAACACTGCATACTTGTTAATCGGGTATTTTGTTTTGAAATCCACTGATCTGATACTTGTCAATTTTTATGTTTCTGTTTTGTTTTGTTTCTCCTGTCTTTTGGCTAAAAAGAAAACCTCTGTTTTATGTGTTAACCCCTTTATTGCTATTCGAATGTGAATGTGTGTAGGCAGGAGTTTTCTATTGTACATTTACTTTTCAATTAATGGAACATCAGATCATCAGACACTTTAGATAGGATAGCCAGAAATAAACAATTTCAATAGACAGATATGTTTGCAGTTCAGCAAAGAAGCAGGTCACAAGCAAAATTTGTTGTTGACGCTCTGTTGAAATGAAAATGAGACATCTCGTGTGATATCATTTCTATGGACCTATCTTCAGACCCTTGGGTTTTCATTTTTAATGCTGTCCTTGCAACTCACAGGTGTGTTTCTTCTTTGTTAGGCCATAAACTAGAGTTGCAATATACTAACCTTCTCCCCATATCTTTGTACTTTTTAATAGAAGTATTGCTATTTGAGGTGTACTAAGCAGATGATAGCAGCCCTTTTAATGCATTACAGATTCTTTGCCATGTTTTTTCTTTTTACTAAAGATGTATGTCAGTTTGGCTTTGGACATATGTGGTATCCAGAATGTTAATGTTAGCTTAAATACTACTGAAGTTAATGGAATAGAATAAATGCCATAAAATCTCACATTCAGCCAACTTCACTAGTGATCTGTAATCTCAGAAAGCTATTGATTTTTTGCACTTTGACTAGCAGAGGTTAGATATGTGGAAGGATGATGATAATCAGATGCCTTTCTCATGGATTAACTATAGGGCTGGTAGTCAAGGCAAAAAAAGTCAGTCATTCCTTTGTCGAGGCACAAATTCAAAAATAATAATTTTACAGTGAGAGCTTTGATTGCATAAGGATGCAGGATCAGGCTTGTTTTCAGAAAGAAAACTCAAGGGAGGAATAAACACATCAGAAAACCTATAATAGTAGCAGAATTGTTTCTAAATAGAATGTTTGTTCAGAGTTTTCTGTGATGTGTCAGCAGCTATTTAAGGTGAACAGCTCCTTTTTTCTGAATTGGCTAGTTAAATGCAAACATACTGAAAGACAAGTGCAATAGCTCAGTGAATTACCCTAATATAGACCTGCTCAAAAGCACACTGAAGTCAATGGAAACACTCCCAAAGATTCATAGATTTTAAGGCCAGAAGGGACCTCTAATCATCTAGTCTGACCTTCAGTCTAACATAGGCTATGTGTTACCAGATTTGCCCATTACTTTGGGGTATGCTTATTTATTAGGGTTACTCTTCTGGGGGGAGGGGAGTTCTGTAATTCTATTAATGTACTGCTTATGCCACTTGTGTGTTCATATGGAACTCTACTCCTTCCTTCTGCAAGTCCCCTCCCAATGGAACTATTCTGTAGGACCTAGGTTCCCCAGGGCTGGATTCCTCCAGCCCTAGAACCAGATGAACATGGACACACACACATGCACAGACTAACAGAGCAAGTCTGAGCAGACCGGGTCAATCAGCACTTTCAAGCTGTCACCCTTATATGCCCCTGGGCTCAATAGGCTGGGCCAGGCAGCACTTTCAAGCTACAACCTTTATATGCCACAGGTTTAGCACATCCCTATCCCCACTTTCACGTCACAATTGTACTGGTAGTAACTCACTTGATGAGCAAACCCCAAAGTATTTTGGGTACTACAGGGATCTTTAGCTTATGTAAAAAGCGTTGCTGCAGAGTAAATGAGGAAGCTAAAAACACAAAAGAGTAAAGTTCAGAGAGAGAGAGAAGCAACCAGCTTAACTATAAAAGTTTTTATTGAATAATAGTGATAATTACATAAGGAGAGCCTAAACCAACATAAGTTACATTATTAAAGGTTAATACTTGAGGTAGAAAAGAAAACAGAAAGAAAGAGAGAGGGATCTCATCCACTCCATGAGGCTTGAACTGGTTGGGGTTCCCAGGTGAGGTGGTAGCTCAGGGTCCTGAATGCTGGAGGCAGGCAGAGCCCCCAGCACAATCAGTCAGGAAATGGAGTCCCAGTGAAACTGAGACAGAGTTTGGGTCCATGAATTACTTGGGCATAGGTAGGGGGTTTTGTAGAGAAACAACAATGGTTCAAGGGAGAGCGCTAGATTTTTTTTTATGGGTAAACTGATGACTTAAGGGTTTTCTTTAGGCTAGAGAATCGGAGCTGATCATTCTTGGCTATGGGTGCTGTTTTCTTCCACGGAGCTCACAGTGCAACTAGGCTGCTTCAGTATTTTGGATATCAATCAAGGATTCATTACTAGAATTGATCTGATAACTGCTGAGCTGGGTGTGTGCAAGCATAGGTTCATTAACATCTGGAGCAGAGATCCCTCATGATGCAGTGCTTCCCCGGTTTTCTGGTCCCATAGTTCAGTGCGGTTCTCTGTTTTCCATTCTGTATGCTAATGGAGATGTCTCCCTGTCCCATCTTTCATGCAGATGAGGCTAGGAGATTTGCCTCTGTTCTCCATTCTGTATGCTAATGCAGATGTCTTAATCTTGTCACCCTTGTCAGGAGGATCTAGGTGTGTCTCCCAACGCCCTCCATGCTCTCTGCAAGTCTTTTCTCTAATCGGTTTTGGTTCAAGCAGAGACTGGTGGGGGATGTCTTTTTCATGAGTCAGAAAGGCTGGATATTGCGCCCTGGTTCCCCAAGAATACAGACCTGGCTGGTATCAAGTTGGACTTTCCTGAATTAATTCTGTTTCAATTAAAGCATGTCTTTTTTGCAAAAACTTGCAATCTTGATATACAATGTGCTTTGGATCAGGTCCTGGAAGATCATGGGACAAATCCTCAGCTGCTGTAAATTGTCATAGATTATTGACTTTCAATGGAGCTATGGCAATTTACACCCACTGAGGATCTGTATTTACCAACAGGGTGAGAAATAGTGTAAGTCAGCCAGTTTGAGATATACAAATAGGTCAACATGTCTCCTGTAATTTGGGCAACTGGACCATTGGGCAACTGAACCATTGGGTACCATACAGTGCTCTTAAAAATCAGTATAAAGAACAAACCAAAACAAAAAACACCTAATTTAAACTTAAGGAAGTGCACTTTCCACTTCTTTTAAAGTGTAGAAATGCACATGAAATGTCATTCCCAATATCCTGAACTCTGTTCTGTTCTACCCTATGCACCTGTTGCATCTTGCATGTAGGAGAGCAATGTTATGAGGAGTGTGGCCTAGTAGCTAGGGCACAGAAGACCTGGTTTCTATTCCTGGCTCTGCCACGAGATTGCTGGGTGGCTGTGCGGAAGTCACATCCCCACTCTGTGCCTTACTTTCCACATCTGTAAAAATGATCATTAGCTCCCTTATAAAGTGCTTTGAGATCTACTGATGAAAAACACTATGAAAGAGCTGGTTGCTGTGGTGATGATGATAATAGAGTTTTTAAGAAGAATGGCTTAAATCCATCCCATTTATGTAGCTGAGGGCCTCTGGATTCCCTGGCTTTGTATTTGTACAATATGTACAGTGTGTAATATGTAAGTTAATCCCCTGAACACTGACATAAAATCAACCTGAATTTTGGTTCAGTGTTTAGGAAATTGGGAGATCCATATACATTATATTTGTATATTATATATATACACAGTATGACAATGTTCTTTGCCATAGAAACCCTACATGCATTTGGGAAATTATACTGAATGGTTGACTTAAATAAGGACATTTTTAGTGAAGAGATGTAAAAGTCTGTCTTTTTACAGTAATCTCTTAAAAGATCTCTTAAACATCTTAAATAAGGCAGAAGTAGTTTGATATAGTGAAGTAAAAACATTGCGGGTTAATTGCCTTGGAAATATATAATTAACCTTTCAACAAGAGTTCAGTTAGACCACTTCTCAGTTGTTCTAGTTGCGGATGCATAGGAAGATGTCCGGTGTTTAGGATAGGATTGTTTCCTGATTTTGGTAGCTCTGTGGATTGTAACACAGGAGCAGAACCAAGGTTGTTTAGGTGACCGTAAATGTATGTTTATAACTGCATATTTGCTTTCTAATTAATTTTTTTAAGTATAATCTCTTCATTGAATTTCCAACTTTTCTAATATTTCTGTCTTTTGAGGACTTGCTACATCTTCTTAAGAATTTTTATCACTTTAAGTAAATGCTATAAATCTACAACCTTACCTACAGCTTAATCATTTTAATGTTATACAGGACGTGAAAAAGATATTTTAAAAATAAACATACATAGAAGGAAACTATAGTTACAGTAATTCCATACTATATCCCCTACTTGTGCTATTATGGAACCATTGTGTTGCAGCTGATATCACCCAACCTCTGATAGGGGCTGATCTGAAGCCCTTTAATGTCAGTAGCCATCTTTCCATTGACTTCAGTCTTTCAGCTGACTTCCATTGACCTCAAACCTGAGGTAGCTGAACTTTGTGACTTTGTCCTCATCCATAACTATTTCACATTTGGGGACAATGTATACCTTCAAATCAGCGGCACTGCTATGGGTACCTGCACGGCCCCACAGTATGTCAACATTTTTATGGCTGACTTAGAACAGCGCTTCCTCAGCTCTCGTCCCCTAATGCCCCTACTCTACTTGCACTACATTGATGACATCTTCATCATCTGGACCCATGGAAAAGAAGCCCTTGAGGAATTCCACCAGGATTTCAACAATTTCCATCCCACCATCAACCTCAGCCTGGACCAGTCCACACAAGAGATCCACTTCCTGGACAGTACAGTGCTAATAAGCAATGGTCACATAAACACTACCCTATATCGGAAACCTACTGACCGCTATTCCTACCTACATGCCTCTAGCTTTCATCCAGATCATACCACTCGATCCATTGTCTACAGCCAAGCTCTATGATACAACCACATTTGCTCCAACCCTTCAGACAGAGACAAACACCTACAAGATCTCTATCACGCATTCTTACAACTACAATACCCACCTGCTGAAGTGAAGAAACAGATTGAGAGAGCCAGAAGAGTACCCAGAAGTCACCTACTACAGGACAGGCCCAACAAAGAAAATAACAGAACACCACTAGCCATCACCTTCAGCCCCCAACTAAACCTTTCCAATGCATCATCAAGCATCTACAATGTATCCTGAAGGACGACCCATCACTCTCACAGATCTTGGGAGACAGGCCAGTCCTTGCTTACAGACAGCCCCCCAACCTGAAGCAAATACTCACCAGCAACCACACACCACACAACAGAACCACTACTAACCCAGGAACCTGTTCTTGCAACAAAGCCCGTTGCCAACTGTGTCCACATATCTATTCAGGGGACACCATCATAGGGCCTAATCACATCAGCCACACTATCAGATGCTCGATCACCTGCACATCTACCAATGTGATATATGCCATCTTGTGCCAGCAATGCCCCTCTGCCATGTACATTGGTCAAACTGGACAGTCTCTACGTAAAAGAATGAATGGACACAAATCAGACGTCAAGAATTATAACATTCAAAAACCTGTTGGAGAACACTTCAATTTCTTTGATCACTTGATTACAGACCTAAAAGTTGCAATTCTTCAACCAAAAAACTTCAAAAACAGACTCCAACGAGAGACTGCTGAATTGGAATTAATTTGCAAACTGGATACAATTAACTTAGGCTTGAATAGAGACTGGGAGTGGATGGGTCATTACACAAAATAAAGCTATTTCACCATGTTTATTCTCCCACCCCACCCCCACTGTTCCTCAGATGTTCCTGTCAACTGCTGGAAATGGCCCACCTTGATTATCACTACAAAAGGTTTTTTCCCCCCCGCTCTCCTGCTGGTAATAGCTCACCTTAAGTGATCACTCTGGTTACAGTGTGTATGGTAACACCCATTGTTTCATGTTCTCTATGTATATAAATCTCCCCACTGTATTTTCCACTGAATGCATCCGATGAAGTGAGCTGTAGCTCACGAAAGCTTATGCTTAAATAAATTTGTTAGTCTCTAACGTGCCACAAGTACTCCTTTTCTTTTTGCAAATACAGACTAACACGGCTGCTACTCTGAAAGTTGACTTCAGTGGGTTTTCAGTAAGATCCTTAGAGTAAGATGTAGGGAGAAGAGTATCTGTGTGTCATGTGATATCACAGGTAGTGGTGTTCTTTGGAGTGTAGGGAACCATGTTCCTCTTTCCAATGGCTATTTAAAAATATTTATTATTTGAACGTAAGAATGGCCTTACTGCGTCAGACCAAGGGTCCATCTAGCCCAGTATCCTGTCTTCCAACAGTGGCCAGTGCCAGGTGCCCCAGAGGGAATGAACAGAACAGGTAATCATCAAGTGGTCCATCCCCTGTCGCTCATTCCCAGCTTCTGCAAACAGAGGTTAGTGACACCATTCCTGCCCATCCTGGCTAATAGCCATTGATGCAGCTATCCTCCATGAATTTATCTAGTTCTTTTTTGAACCCTGTTATGGTCTTGGCCCTCACAACATCCTCTGGCAAGGAGTTCCACAGGTTGACTGTGCATTGTGTGAAGAAATACTTCCTTTTATTTGTTAAACCTGCTGCCTGTTAATTTCATTTGGTAACCCCTAGTTCTTGTGTTATGAGAAGTAGTAAACAACACTTCCTTATCTACTTTCTCTACACCAGTCATGATTTTATAGACCTCAATCATACCTCCCCTTAGCAGTCTCTTGTCCAAGCTCAAAAGTCCGTTTTATTATTCTCTCCTTGTACAGAATCCGTTCCATACCCCTAATCATTTTTGTTGCACTTTTCTGAACGTTTTCCAAGTCCAATATATCTTTTTGAGATAGGGTGACCACATCTGCACCCAGTATTCAAGATGTGGGTATACCATGGATTTATATAGAGGCAACATGATATTTTCTGTCCTATTTCTATCCCTTTCTTAATTATTCCCAGCATTCTGTTCTCTTTTTTGACTGCTGCTGCACATTGCGTGGATGTTTTCCTAGAACTATCCACAATGAATCCAAGATCTTTCTTGAGTGGTAACAGCTAATTTAGACCCCATCATTTTATATGTATAATTGGAATTATGCTTTCCAATGTGCATTACTTTGCATTTATCAACATTAAATTTCATCTGGCATTTTGTAGCCCAGTCACCAGTTTTGAGAGATCCTTTTGTAGCTCTTTTCAGTCTGTCTGGCTCATAGAATCATAGAATATCAGGGTTGGGAGGGACCTCAGGAGGTCATCTAGTCCAACTCCCTGCTCAAAGCAGGACCAATCCCCAACTAAATCATCCCAGCTAGGACTTTGTCAAGCCTCACCGTAAAAACCTCTAAGGAAGGAGATTCCACCACATACCTAGGTAACGCATTCCAGTGCTTCACCATCCTCCGAGTGAAAAAGTTTTTCCGAATATCCAACCTAAACCTCCCCCACTGCAACTTGAGACCATTACTCCTTGATCTGTCATCTGCTACCACTGAGAACAGCCTAGATCCATCCTCTTTGGAACCCCCTTTCACGTAGCTGAAAACCGCTATCAAATCCCCGCTCATTCCTCTCTTTTGCAGACTAAATAATCCCAGTTCCCTCAGCCTCTCCTCATAAATCATGTGCTCCAGCCCCCTAATCATTTTTGTTGCCCTCCACTGGACTCTTTCCAATTTTTCTACACCCTTCTTGTAGTGTGGGGCCCAAAACTGGACACAGTACTCCAGATGAGGCCTCACCAGTGCCGAATAGAGGGGAATGATCTGCTGGCAATGCTCTTACTTGTACAGCCCCAAATGCTGTTAGCCTTCTTGGCAACAAGGGCACACTGTTGACTCATATCAAGCTTCTCGTCCACTGTAACCCTTTGGTCCTTTTCTGCAGAACTGCTGCCTAGCCACTTGGTCCCTAGTCTGTAACAGTGCATGGTATTCTTCCATCCTAAGTACAAGACTCTGCACTTGTCCTTGTTAAATGTCATCAGATTACTTTTGGCCCAGTCCTCTAATTTGTCTAGGTCCCTCTGTATCCTATCCCTATCCTCCAGTGTATTTACCACTCCTCCCAGTTTAATGTCATCTGCAAACTTGCTGAGGGTGCAATCCACGCCATCCTCCAGAGCATTAATGAAGGTATTGAACAAAACTGGCCCCAGGACCAAGCTTTGGGGCACTCCACTTGATACTGGCTGCCAACTAGACATGGAGCCATTGATCACTACCCGTTGAGCCCAATGGTCTAGCCAGCTTTCTGTCCACTTTATTGTCCATTCATCCAGGCCATACTTCTTTAACTTGATGGCAAGAATACTGTGGGAGACCATATCAAAAGCTTTGCTAAAGTCAAGGAATAACATGTCCACTGCTTTCCCCTCATTCACAGAGCCAGTTATCTCACCACAGAAGGCAATTAGGTTAATCAGGCATGACTTGCCCTTGGTGAATCTATGCTGACTGTTCCTGATCACTTTCTTGTCCTCAAAGTTTTAACTGTCTTTAGTAATTTTGTATCATCTGCAGATTTTGCCATCTCACTGTTTACCCCTTTTTCCAGATCATTTATGAATATGTTGAATAGGACTGGTCCCAGAACAGTCCTCTGGAGGACACCACTATTTACCTCTCACCATTCTGAAAACTGACCATTTATACCTACCCTTTGTTTCCTATCTTTAATCAATTACCAATCCATGAGAGGACCTTCCCTCTTATTCTGTGGCAGTTTACTTTGCGTAAGAGCCTTTGGTGAGGGACTTTGTCAAAGGCTTTCTGAAAATCTAAGTACACTATATCCACTGGATTCCCCCTTGTCCACATGCTTGTTGACCCCCTCAAAGAATTCTAGTAGATTGCTGAGGCATTATTTCCCTTTTTGTTTGTTTGTATTTTTCAAGGGAAAGGTTAGAGAAAAGAGGGTGCCCGGAAGGTCTCCGCTTCCCCATAACTTGAATAGAAATCAGTGAGGGGTCTGGATATACACAAACTGGGAGCCAGGTCAGGGTACGGGAGGGGTCATCCACATGTAAAAGAGCCAGGTACTAGTTTGGGATGAGACCCTATCCCCATATAAGGAATACAGGAGCCAAGTCTGGGGTGTCTGTGGAAGGTGGTGAGTGCAGCTAAAGGTGGGATTAGGGTGCCTACTTATATAAGGGTGAGGGACAGGTCTGGAGTTGAATGTCTCCCTCCCTCCCTCCATGAACAAAAGCCTGGTGAGAGCAAGTTTGGAGGAGACGGAACAAAGCAGAAAGCATGTGTATTAGCAGGGAAAGCTAGTACTGTGCCCCTACTGTGCAAATTGATTCAGCTTTATCTTTAACATACCTTTCTTGCCTACATAACTCAGGAAGTGTGTTCTGAACCAGCTTACCCTAAACAAGGGCCAAAGATCTTATCTCCGAGTGAGTGCTGAAATAACTAAAAGCAGAGTTGCTTATCTTTCTCCCTCCTGCCATGTGTGCAGTAAGGATTGAAGTGCCAAGATACTATCCAAAACAGTCAGTAATTCTACATATACGGCTGAGAGGCAGGGAATGATTTGATAATTTTATTACTAATAGTTTGCAAAAATTCTCTCCTGGCGTCACTGGGGTGGGGATAAGTGTGTATGTATTGG
This sequence comes from Dermochelys coriacea, assembly GCF_009764565.3. Taxonomy (NCBI): domain Eukaryota; kingdom Metazoa; phylum Chordata; order Testudines; family Dermochelyidae; genus Dermochelys; species Dermochelys coriacea. The sequence continues at coordinate 109,384,278 of NC_050070.1, forward strand.
GTGGACGCTGTGTGTAAGTGGAAGTGACATTTCTGACTCATACACACAATGGGTACTTAGAAAGTTAGGAAACCTAAAGAAGTTTCAGTTAAAAAGGTATCTGCTTTCCCACTGGCTAGAGGAAGGATATTTAATTTCTTAACCCTCTCTCGAAAGATACCTTTTAACTGAAACTTCTTTAGGTTTCCTAACTTCCTAAATACTCGTGTGTATGAGTCAGAAATGTCACTTCCGCTTCCATGCAGCGTCCACCCAATATAATAATGTGCATATGTATATGGAAATTGAGAGGTTAGGTAGCATAATACCGAGATTCTCTCTAATCGTCCTGTAATACTTTCATTTATTTCCTTTCCCTGTTAATTTCCCTTCATATTTTTAATGTAATCCAAAGGAATATCAAAATAAGCACTTTATGCTGTATTTATTTAATGTCCAGATTTATGCTCTGATATGGTATGCATTGAGACCATTTATGGCTTTACATCTTTTGTTGAAATCTCTGAGTTGCCTCTTTTATACACCCCTGCCTTGACCAGCTAATTAATGTGAAAATAAGTCACAGCTGGGATGATTTGTGCAGGAAGCAGCCTCTTATTATCTTTGTTTTATTTTATTTAACAATACATTTTTGATTGAACTGATTTTTATCTCCCTTGAAGTGTTTTGAACTTATTCTATTAAACATGAAAATATTATCTTAAAAGCTTGCTGGGTGTCTTTCCCCACCCCCCGCCCCCCATATGGAACTGTAGCCAGAAAGTAGAATGCAGCCAAACACCACTGAAAAATCTGAACTGAAGAAGAATTGGCAACACCTGCTCTATGCTTTCTGCTAATTTTTTTGTTCCACAGTAATTACAAAAATGGACTTTTTATAAATAAACCAAGGGATGAAAGCATGTCAGGAAGGGTAGTAATATTTTTAAAGCACCTGTTGAAGAGCATACCTTGAATAAAGATCATCTGCTTATCCCATCAAATATGGTTTGTGGAAACTGTAATTTACATATGATATTGTGTTTGCTCCCCGTAGCAGAGCCAAGAATAGAGGTCGGGTCTCCTGACTCACAGTCCAGTCCAATAGGTCACATTGCCTCTCATAAAAGTTATGTTGTACAAAGATTCACAAGTTGCTATAGTCCTCATCTGTTATAGAATCATAGAATATTAGGGTTGGAAGAGACCTCAGGAGGTCATCTAGTCCAACCCCTTGCTTTCAAAGCAGGACCAATCCCCAACTAAATCATCCCAGCCAGGGCTTTGTCAAGCCGGGCCTTAAAAACCTCTAAGGATGGAGATTCCACCACCTCCCTAGGTAACCCATTCCAGTGTTTGACCACCCTCCTGGTGAAATAGTGTTTCCTTATCTCCAACCTAGACCTCCCCCATTGCAACTTGAGACCAAAGCTTCTTGTTCTGTCATCTGCCACTACTGAGAACAGCCTAGCTCCATCCTGTTTGGAACCCCCCTTCAGGTAACTGAAGGCTATCAAATCTCCCCTCACTCTTCTCTTCTGCCGACTAAATAACCCCACTTCCCTCAGCCTCTCCTCGTAAGTCATGTGCCCAACCCCCCTAATCATTTTTGTTGCCCTCCGCTGGACTCTCTCCAATTTTGTCCACATCCCTTCTGTAGTGGAGGGACCAAAACTGGACACAATTCTCCAGGTGTGGCCTCATGAGTGCCGAATAGAGGGGAATAATTACTTCTCTCGATCTGCTGGCAATGCTCCTGTTACTACAACCCAATATACCATTGACCTTCTTGGCAACAAGGGCACATTGCTGACACATATTTCCTTAGCAGGATGAATGGCTTTCATTTCAGTATCTTCTATTCATCAATCCTTTTAGAATTCTACTTTCCTCTACTATGAATTATTGACCTCAGAAATATTGGACAATAAAGCAGAAATTTTAGTTGAGAATAGGACAATCCCTCAAGTAAGAACTGATATCTACATAAATCTAGCAAGTTTGCCAAATTCATATTCATACAAAAATCTTAAAATGAGTAATCGATGGATAATTAAAATAGCTGATTTAATGTGCCTGCTGCTGTTTATCTTTGGTACCACTAAAGAGTCAATATTTGTCAATAAATGCCAGGCCCCAATCTTGCAGGCACTTACTCACATGCCTCACACTATTCACATGAGTAGTTCCATAGGATGTTGAATCTGGTTACATAATGGGATTGCTCAGGTGATTACAGATACGCATGTGCACATTCACTGGCTCAGGGCCTCATAGATCACTATCTGGTAACTGCGGGTAAATGCCGGATTTATAATGTCAGCATTTAATCATAGCTACCACACAAATAGCTGAGATAGCAAAGATTTTCCTTTTATACAAACTACATGGACTTTGCTAAAAATAATAGGCTTTTATTTTACAAAAAATTGAAACAAGCAGAGTGAAAGAATTTTAGTCACTGCTTAAATAGAAAATACATCAAATTACTCATTCAGATTTTAAGATTTTGTATAAATACACCTGAATAAATAAAAAGTCACACTTTCTATTCCTCTGGCTGCTGTGCCATCACTATTTCCTCCATTCCTCACGTCTGAAAGAAAAAATAAAGTTTGGCTAAGCATGGGCTATAAAAATTTTTCCACACAGTTAACTAGAAATATCCATGCAGCACAAAAATAAATTACAAGGGAAAACAATATTACTTTAACATGACATGGTGAACAATCGCCCCAACCTCCTATCTCTGCTTGTGAACCACCCCATTTCCCCAAGATCAGCTACAAAAGAAGCATCAGTGGGGAGGGGGTGGGGGGAAGTGGCTAGTGAAGAGAATACTTGCACCTGCTATTGGCACAAACTATGCACCCCAATTTGTAGTCAGTGTCTGATAAAACTTAAGGACAGAAATTGAGCATCCAACTAATCAAACTACTCTCTCAAAAATAATACCAATTATGAATTTGTGACAATTTTAGTAATAGACAAGATCAATTATAGCAAAGGAATTAATCAAACAGAATTTGCCCTTTCTTGTAGTATTTTTCCCTGTCTTTCATTTTGGATTTTGTCCCACTTGTCTTTCATATTTGGACCTTCACAGTTTGAGAGGTACATTCATAATTGCTTTGTTATTGGGAAACAATTTTCTTTTACTTGTTGCTAATTATTCTCAAGGTTTCCCCCCTATGGTCTTCCGGTCATCACTTTCTATTCCAAAAGCTTCCTGTTATGTAAATTCTATTTAGCTCCATTGCTTCTCAATTATGTGTTGTATTGTTGACTGCACGGCACTCGATAATTTTTTTTAAGTCATTTGAGGCAATAGAACCCCTCACCATTGTAACTCAGTTGTTTAATATTCTGAAGTGACTGGAATAATATTTTATAATTAGAATTTAAAATGTTTACTATTTCATGGGTACTATACATTTTTGTTAACTAAAACACTGCTGTACAGTTAAAAATTTACTTCGTATGTTTGTGTACCATTTTGCATTATTTTTTTAGGTCCTATCAAAATTTAGGTTTCAATCCTATTCTGGGCATTCAGGTGTAATCCTATTGTCTTCAGAGGACCAACTCATGGAAGTAAGTGCTACATCCAGTGGTAAATATGTGCACGATTGGGCCCTTACACAGCAAGAAAAATAGAAATGTGGAAAGAGCTTAATACAACTGGCCTGATTATTTACAGGGTGCAATATGATCATATGTTTTTTCCAAGTTCCAGCTTTTTTCCATTATGAATACAGTTCAAGATGGGTGTCAGGATACTGCAACTCCCCATCTTAAACAGAGTTTGTTTTGTTCAGATACATGCTCTGGCTGCTCACTGTTCTCCTAATTAATGGTGCAGTGGCAAACCCATTCTATCAAGCTGAGGTCATCTTTTATCAGAACTCGATTATGAGGTGGAGAAAAAGACTTAATGGCTGAAGTTATCACAGAGGCATTTGTCGCAAGAGACACAGTCCTGAGTGTGTGATTTTTAGGTGGAGGAGGAGTGAAGTTATGGCTACACTAGAGAGCTTTCCTGTCAATTTAGTTAATCCACTCCCAACAAGTAGTTGGGGAGAAACTCTCCCATTCACATAATGCTGTCCACACTGGCACTTAGATTGGTGTAACTTATGTCATTCAGGGGAGGTGACTTATTCACACCCTGAAGCGACAAAAGGTATACCAACATAAATGATAGTGTAGCCATAGCCTCAGTGTGTGTTTCTCATTGCCTGCCTGGGATTTACAGAAAACTATTAGTAACTGCATCTGAATCTAAAATCTTTTAATAATTTTTCTCAGTGTCTACTTTTTCCAATTCTGCAGCATATTAGCATATTTCATACTAGATGTGTGACAGGAGCTGATACCCAGGAACCATACCATAATCATATCAGCTAAATGTGGCAATCTCTACAATGCCCCAAAGAATATGGATATGATTTTATGGAATGAAGTCTAAAAGTGCTACTTCCCATGTTGAAATAAAGTGTGTATTCATGTGTTCCCTAGGCATTGAGTAATTATCTCAAATGATTGATTTTGACTGTTTCTGTTTTTTTGACTTTGTAAAATATTGTTATTAAGAAATCAACCCTATAATATACACTTGAAAAAATAAAGGCAGAAAAAATGATAGCATTAACAGAAAGCAGAATTGGTTAGAAAGAAAAATGAGGTTTTTTGCTTCTTAATTTTGTGTGTGTGATATGAGTAATTGAGGAACTGGAACTGCTGCAATGGGATTTTTTTTTTTATAAATAAGCAAGTAAAATTGGATGGTACAAACAGATCTAGTTATGTAAAGATATGGTTTCCTGTACTATAAAATCTAGACTTTTTTTTTCTTTGAGCTGTTAAAGCCTAGCACGGTCTGATACTTGTTTCTTCGAGGACAGCTTGGTTAACCTTATTATGGATCATATGCACCTGTTTAAATTTTCTCTGTTGGATAGATGAGATGTTTGTCCATTGTATTAGTAATTAATTATTTGTAATTCTTTGTGGAGATGGAGGGCCTCAGTCCTGGGTTGTATTCAAGTATTCTCTGCACACTTCAGGAAGTGGGAAAATAAATAAGACAAAAGTGGTGTTAAGTGACCTGATCCTTGAGCTGCCTAATAACCACATGGTCTCTGGCAGCACAAGTTAGAGCAGCCTCAACAGTGTAGCTCAAGCTTACTCTCAGCTGCCTCTGGCCTTCAAAGGGCTGTTCCAGTAGCCAGGGATCACCAGTGCATAAAGATACCTGCCATCTCCACCTTCCCCTCCCCATGCCCACTTCACAAATGGCCAGGATAGGGAGTGGAATATCTTAGAATCATAGAATATCAGGTTGGAAGGGACCTCAGGAGGTCATCTAGTCCAACCCCCTGCTCAAAGCAGGACCAATCCCCAACTAAATCATCCCAGCCAGGGCTTTGTCAAGCCTGACCTTAAAAACTTCTAAGGAAGGAGATTCCACCACATCCCTAGGTAACGCATTCCAGTGGTTCACCACCCTCCTAGTGAAAAAGCTTTTCCTAATATACAACCTAAACCTCCCTCACTGCAACTTGAGACCATTACTCCTTTTTCTGTCATCTGCTACCACTGAGAACAGTCTAGATCCATCCTCTTTGGAACCCCCTTTCAGGTAGTTGAAAGCTGCTATCAAATCCCCCCTCATTCTTCTCTTCTGCAGACTAAACAATCCCAGTTCCTTCAGCCTCTCCTCATAAGTCATGTGTTCCAATCCCCAAATCATTTTTGTTGCCCTCCGCTGGACATTTTCCAATTTTTCCACATCCTTCTTGTAGTGTGGGGCCCAAAACTGGACACAGTACTCCAGATGAGGCCTCACCAATGTCAAATAGAGGGGAATGATCACGTCCCTCGATCTGCTGGCAATGCCCTACTTATACATCCCAAAATGCCATTGGCCTTCTTGGCAACAACGGCACACTGTTGACTCATATCCAGCTTCTCTTCCACTAGAACCCTTAAGTCCTTTTCTGCAGAACTGTTGCCTAGCCATTCAGTTCCTAGTCTGTAGCGGTGCATGGGATTATTCCATCCTAAATGCAGGACTCTGCACTTGTCCTTATTGAACCTCATCAGATTTCTTTTGGCCCAATCCTCTAGTTTGTCTAGGTCCCTCCTATCCTATCCCTACCCTCCAGCTTATCTACCTCTCTTCCCAGTTTAGTGTCATCTGTAAATCCATGCCATTCTCCAGATGATTTATGAAGATATTGAACAAAACCAGCCCGAGGACCGAGCCTTGGGGCACTCCACTTGATACTGGCTGCCAACTAGACATGGAGCCATTGATCACTACCTGTTGAGCCCGACAATCTAGCCAACTTTCTATCCACCTTATAGTCCATTCATCCAGCCCATACTTCTTTAACTTACTGGCAAGAATACTGTGGGAGACCGTGTCAAAAGCTTTGCTAAAGTCAAGGAACAATACGTCCACTGCTTTCCCCTCATCCACAGAGCCAGTTATCTTGTCATAGAAGGCAATTGGATTAGTAACACATGACTTGCCCTTTGTGAATCCATGCTGACTGTTCCTGATCACTTTCTTCTCCTCTAAGTGCTTCAGAATTGATTCCTTGAGCACCTGCTCCATGATTTTTCCAGGGACTGAGGTGAGGCTGACTGGCCTATAGTTCCCAGGATCCTCCTCCTTCCCTTTTTTAAAGATGGGCACTACATTAGCCTTTTTCCAGTCGTCCAGGACTTCCCCCGATCGCCATGAGTTTTCAAAGATAATGGCCAATGGCTCTGCAATCACATCCACCAACTCCTTTAGCACTCTCGGATGCAGTGCATCCGGCCCCATGGACTTGTGGTCATCCAGCTTTTCTAAATAGTCCCGACCCACTTCTTTCTCCACAGAGGGCTGGCCACCTCCTCCCCATGCTGTGCTGCTCAGTGGAGTAGTCTGAGAGCTGACCTTGTTCATGAAGACAGAGGCAAAAAAAGCATTGAGTACATTAGCTTTTTCCACATCCTCTGTCACTAGGTTGCCTCCCTCATTCAGTAAGGGGCCCATACTTTCCTTCATTTTCTTCTTGTTGCTAACGTACCCGAAGAAACTCTTCTTGTTACTCTTAACATCTCTTGCTAGCTGCAACTCCAGGTGTGATTTGGCCTTCCTGATTTCACTCCTGCATGCCCGAGCAATATTTTTGTACTCTTCCCTGGTCATTTGTCCCATCTTCCACTTCTTGTAAGCTTTTTTTTTGTGTTTAAGATCAGCAAGGATTTCACTGTTAAGCCAAGCTGATCGCCTGCCATATTTACTATTCTTTCTACACAACATGATGGTTTGTCCCTGTAACCTCAATAAGGATTCTTTAAAATACAGCCAGCTCTCCTGGACTCCTTTCCCCCTCATGTTATTCTCCCAGGGGATCCTGCCCATCAGTTCCCTGAGGGAGTCAAAATCTGCGTTTCTGAAGTCCAGGGTCCGTATTCTGCGCTGCTCTCCTTTCTTCCCTGTCTCAGGATCCTGAACTCGACCATCTCATGGTCACTGCCTCCCAGGTTCCCATCCACTTTTGCTTCCCCTACTAATTCTTCCCGGTTTGTGAGCAGCAGGTCAAGAAAAGCTCTGCCCCTAGTTGGTTCCTCCAGCACTTGCACCAGGAAATTGTCCCCTACACTTTCCAAAAACTTCCTGGATTGTCTGTGCACTGCTGTATTGTTCTCCCAGCAAATATCAGGGTGATTGAAGTCTTCCATGAGAACCAGGACCTGCGATATAGTAACTTCTGTGAGTTGCTGGAAGAAAGCCTCGTCCACCTCATCCCCCTGGTCCGGTGGTCTATAGCAGACTCCCACCATGACATCATCCTTATTGCTCACACTTCTAAACTTAATCCAGAGACTCAGGTTTTTCTGCAGTTTCATACTTGAGCTCTGAGCAGTCATACTGCTCCCTTACATACAATGCAACTCCCCCACCTTTTCTGCCCTGCCTGTCCTTCCTGAACAGTTTTTATCCATCCATGACAGTACTCCAGTCATGTGAGTTATCCCACCAAGTTTTTGTTACTCCAATCACATCATCATTCCTTGACTGTGCCAGGATTCCAGTTCTCCCTGCTTGTTTCCCAGGCTTCTTGCATTTGTGTATAGGCACTTGAGATAACTCGCTGATCGTCCCTCTTTCTCAGTATGAGGCAGGAGCCCTCCCCCTCTCACGTGCTCCTGCTCATTTTTCCTCCCAGTATCGTACTTTCCCACTTACCTCACGGCTTTGGTCTCCTTCCCCCGGTGAACCTAGTTTAAAGCCCTCCTCACTAGGTTAGCCAGCCTGCTTGCGAAGATGCTCTTCCCTCTCTTCGTTAGGTGGAGCCTGTCTCTGCCTCCTTCTTGGAACACCATCCCATGGTCAAAGAATCCAAAGTAGCAGGTGTATGTCACCCAGGGATTTGTCCACACTCGGGGGGGGGGCAGGGGAGAGGAGGAGGAGGAGGGACTAGACACTTAAACGGATATAAAACAGCCATAGCATAGACCAGGCCATAAAACTATCTACAAATTGGAAAGTTTATATTCTGTTCTGTCAATTACTGAATAACCCATAAAAGCAAATTACAGTCAATTGTGTTCTCCCCCTGCTCCAGGTATTTCAGTTAAGAGTTGATGATTGCTTTTTGAATAACAGAAGCAGCATCAATAGCAGTAGAAAATGCTTCTTTTGTTTAGCTCTGTACTTGTCTCACAGATAGCATTTTAATTAAGGTCACTATTGGAAAGTGACAGTGAGTCTCAAGAAAGCATCTCTATAAGTGTGTGTGTGTGTGTGTGTGTGTATGTATGTATATATATACACACACACACACACACACACTGGACCATAAAGCCATATTTTTCACAGTAATATAATGTCAAGTAAGTACTTCCTAGACCCTTTGCAAAAAAGCTAGTAACTGTTACCTATAAACAATTCCTGCCTTCTCTGCTTAGCTGTTTTTTTTTTTTCAGCTGATGCACACAGTATAAACTGCGTGAAGGAACCACCCTTCTCTGAGACATCCCCTCTGGTGCTTCATCCTTCATTGACTTTATCCACTTCTGAAGTCTTTGAAGCTGTTACAGAATGTCTATAAAATCTCAAATGTTGAGTGACCATTTGGCAATTTAATTAAAGTAATTCTTAGCTGCACTCCAGATGCTGAGAAAAGACTTCCTATTCTATTATGTTTGGATGCCTAAATTAACAATGGAGTGTATGGAAACATCGCTGAAAAATCTTTCCATATTTGTAAAATCTCTTTCATAGAGCTTGTTTTCAAAACACTTATTTTTCCTCATGATCTTATCAATTTTCCCTGTGTAGTCACTACTCTGAATACTAATGAAGGACTATTCATTGTTAGAATGTGTAAATTTTTTTTTCAAATTTCCACATTTTTTGATGAAAAACAGGACATCTGTGAAAACTTTTTCAATTCTCTCTCCCCCCTAATTTTCAATTAGTTTTATTGTTAATTTAGTTTTTGTGATTTTCTGGGAGGGCAATGGGGGAGTTGATCTATAACATTTTTCTAGAACAAATGGGGAAATGAGCCATAAAAGAAAATAATAGCAAATGTTCTCTTTGTTGCTTGACATCAGGAACAATCCAGTTCAGACAGACCTTCTCTAAACAATGGGTTTGAACAGAATTTTGTGAAGTAGGAAATAAGAAGCTGTATGACTGATGTTCATCAATATATATTATGAGAGTTCTTACAATTTTTCTCCTAGTCAGTAGATGACAAATGTCCCAGTTTCTTCTGCAACTTGCATATTTTTGAATGGTGTGAACATCCTTACTTGATGGTGACTAAATGATGATTTACTGTCAGATCCAAAGAATTTGCAAGTTAATCGTTTTACTCATGTAATCAGTTTATTGAACTCAGGAGAGGAAAATTACTCATGTGAATACATGTTTGCAGGATTTGGCCCATTCATTGCATAATGGACATGTATACTTATGAGAGACAAGGTGGGTGAGGTAATATCTTTTATTGGACCCAACTTCTGTTAGTGAGAGAGAGACAAGCTTTCGACCTACACAGAGCTCTTCTTCGGGCCAGGGAAAGGTACTTAGAGTGTCACAGCTAAATACAACGTGGAACAGATTGTTTAGCACAGTGGGTCTCAAACTTTTTCTATTGGCATCCCCTTCCAGACAGCAAGCCTCTGAGTGAGACACCCCCCCTTATAAATTAAAAACCATTTTTATATTTAACACTGTTTTAAATGAGAAATGTATAATCCTGTTTAAAATGAATTTATCTTTTCTCACTGCTTTTAAATTAAGAGTAAATCACATTTTTATTGAATTATTGTTATAAGCAGAAATGTTATTTTTTTAAATAGTTACTGTTTAATACTGGGGGGCAAAGAAACATTGTCAGTATCACTTTTCATGGCAGACTTGGTGCCCCATTGCCACCCTTATTCTTACACTGCTGCAGCCAGCAGGTGCTGCCTTCAGAGCTGAGCGGCCAGAGTGGACCAACAGAACGTGGTCCAATAAAAGATGTTAAACTAGGGTTTCCATATTTCGGGTTCCCAAAAAGAGGACACGGCTGGGGGAGGGAGTGGAGAAGGGAGGAGGCAGAAAGGTGGTACTGGAGGGGGTACTCACTGGAAGTTGTGGGCCGTGTCGCTCTCTGTCATGTTGGCAGGGCAGCTGGTGCAAGCCCAGGATGCAGCGGTATCTGTCAGTCAGTGCCTCTATGTGGGACCCCCTCCTCACAGCTGGGAGTGGGGCCTGAGTGGGCGGGATCTGGCAGCTGTGGAATACAGGGGAATGGACCAATCAGCTGCCTATGCAAGGAAGGGACCAATCGGGGCTCTTTTTGAGCTGCAGCATCTTCTCTGAAAAAATCCTGGACATTGCCTGTTTGAAAAATCTGCCTGGACAGAGGACGAAGGCTCAAAAAAAGAGGCAATGTCTGGGAAAACCTGGATGTATGGTAACCCTAGATATTACCTCACTCACCTTGTCTCTAATATCCTGGGATCGACATGACTACAACTACACTGCATATCTTAGAATGTGTTAACTAATACTAAACAATCTGGTCCATCTTGTTTTTCGCTGTGACACTGAGTACCTCTCCCAGATCTGAATAAGAGCTCTGTGCATGCTTGAAAGCTTGTCTCTTTCACCAGTAGATGTTGATCCAATAAAAGATATTATTTCACTCACCTTGTCTCTCTAATATCCTGGAACCAACACAGCTACAACAACACTGCAAACAATAGATAATTATGGGATGGTATTAAGATTATCAATCTTGGACTGTATAATTTTTCTGAATGGTGGGTATCAGAAAAATTAATTTTAGGAATATTGTATTTTTAATTTTCAGAAAACTCTGAGGCCCTGATCTTGCTAGGTGCCTTCCACCATTAAGTTTGGGTGGGGGGAAGGGGGTTTGAAGGTGTTTGGCACCTCACAGGTTCAGGCCAGGTCTACACTATAAACTTACATCGGTATAACTATGTCACCCAGAGGTGTGAAAAATCCATACCCTTGAACAGTGCAGTTATACCAACCTAACCCCTAGTGTGGACAGTGCTATGTTGAAGGGAAGGCTTCTCCCCTCAACATAGCTACTGCTTCTCGCAGAGGTGGGTTAACTGCCGATCGGAGAAAGTCTCTTGCCGGCGTAGTAGCATCTTCACTGAAGCTCTACTGTAGCGAAGCTGCACCGTTCTAAGTGTAGACCTGCCCTCTGGCTCTGACTGAAAGAATATGCCCCTTAGAGATCAAATGGGAGTTTCAAAAGTAGTTACCATTCAACTTAACTCTGCTCTCACTGAAGTAAATGGAAGCTTTACTACTGACTTCAATAGGAGGAGTTAGACCAATGAATGCTTTTGAAAATCCCACTCCCAATGATCCAGTTAAAAACAGTCTAATTTGCATCTTAGCCTAGCAAAGTTATTATGTCAGAAGAAACCAAACCTATCTTCCCCACTTTGTCTGCTACTACAGTAATGCCATTCAGTGTTCAGAATGGAAAAGAAAGAAGAATTGCTGTGTTTGCTTGGCAGTGATTACATGTTTTAGCATGTAGTTTTGTATAGACCTTACTATGATCTCACCCACTAATGCCTGTAATGGAAGGGGATTTTATATTCTGCTTTTCACCTCTATAATCATCATGTCATAAGATGACAATAAACTGATGCTTAAGGAATGACTTGATCACCTGCTAAAGACCCTAATGCACAAATCCCATTGGAGGCATTGATATTAAATGACTTTGTCACCTTCACTCAGACTTAATGCAGGCTTTCCTATAAATACTTGCACAATATTGCCCTGATTTTCAGTAGTGCTGAGCACCTGAGCATTCCATGACTTCATTGGGAGCTATGGGTGCTCAGCCCTTCTGAAAATCAGACCAATACTAAGAATACAGAACTGTTTTCATATTTGTTTAATACATATTTTCATCTAATTAGATCTGGCACTGTGTTAATTATCTGTGTTCTGATTCCAATAATCCTCTTTTAAATAAGCTTTAAAGAACCTTACTGGTCACTGTTCAGTAATTGGTAGGGGCAATAAAGCATTCAGTTGAATCTGAGCATCCATCCATGTTTGTACTTATTCATCCATGTATAATCTGGTTATTTTTAATCCTAACTCACAGAGAAAAGCTTTCTTCACCCCTCTGAACAAATTAGTTTTGATCACATTGGGATGAAAGATTTGTTGTGGTTTTACAATAATTTTACTATGCTGTGTTGGCTCCTGATTGTAGGACTGTACAGTCCAGTCCAAATTCTAATCTCAGATGTGTGGTGTGCAGCGCTCCTTATCTCAAATAATCAGCTACTGCTGTTGTTCACTTGAGATACATAAAGTACTGCACAAACATCTTGCATCAGCAGGGAGCAAGGCATAGTTCTAAAGAAAATAAAAATCTAATCTTTTGGCAATTTATACTATTTCTTATTAGACGTGTGCTTAGTGTCCCATTTAAAAAAATCACTTTTAGTTTAAGGAATCCTATCACCATGATAGGAAATAAACCTGCCACAATTTAAAAGCAAAAATGGGTTGAAATTAGAATCAGGTCAATGAAGTTAAAAGATATTAAGCCATATTTTTATTTTGGATAATATTTTAACCTGCCCTTTAGGAGACAAAAGAACATAAATTAGTTTGTAGCAGTTGGGGGAAGCTAAAGTAAATGACAAATGGAACTGTTCATTCTTCTTTGACAATTTTCCCTATATCGTTTGATGTTTTATTTCTTTATTTTAAATACAGTTCCTGTTTGTAATCCAATTCATTATATTGATGAAATATTCTTAATTAATTTTAATTAATGATATATTTGTAGGTGAGAGTTTGTACCTTGTAAATGAATAGATACATATCCAAAAGTCAATGGGATTTCAACCTATTTGTTTATGAAGCATCTAGTACTATGAGGCCCCAACTTGCTTCGCCTTTTGGAGCTACTATAATATTGTTTGTTGTTGTTATCATTAATATTCATTGTCTACATTACTTTCATCACATAATGTGGCCAGTCTCAAACAACTGAGTTCAAAACCTAGAATGCACTATTAGCGGCTATCACAACTATGCTCTTCAAGGTAGGGACCCTCTATTACTCTGTTTGTACGTGCCTAGCACAATGGGGGTCCCATACTTGGTTGGCCCCCCTAGATACTTCCATAATAAACATGATTAATAATTAATATCTGGCTAGTGCAAACAATTTCCATAAGCAACCTCAGTGGGGAAAAACAAAGTCTAAAGAAACACAAGCTTATGATGGCAGTTTAGACTTTAATAAAGAGAAATTTTGATGAACCATGTGAGTGTCAATATGCCACCACATGATGGAATTTCTGTTTTTTCAGTTGGCTCTTTTAAAACCTAGGAAGTTTTACTTACACACACACACACACACACACACACACAATATTAATAGAAAATTATTAAGATTGCAAAATCAAGCACTCAAAAGTTAGGGAATGCCATAATTAAGGTTGCCTATCATTCTCTCTCTCCCCCCTTGCCCCCCCCCACATGTACACTTTGTGTATACATTATAAAACAGACTTTAATTACACACTCACACACTATTTTTTAATTAGGACCCCTGCCTCATTCATAAGAGCATAAGAATGGCCATATTGGGTCAAACCAAAGGTCTATCTAGCCCAGTATCCTGTCTTCCAACAGTGGCCAATGCCAGGTGCCCCAGAGGGAATGAACTGAACAGTAATCATCAAGTGATCCATCCCATGTTGCCCATTCCCAGTTTCTGGTGGACAGAGGCGAGGAAAACCATCCCTGCCCTCCTGGCTAATAGCCATCGATGGACCTATCCTCTATGAGCTTATCTAGTTCTTTTTTGAAGCCTGTTATAGTCTTGCCCTTCATAACATCCTCTGGCAAGGAGTTCCACAGGTTGACTGTGTTGTGTGAAAAAATAGTTCCTTTTGTTTGTTTTAAACATGCTGCCTATTTCATTTCATTTAATTTCATTTGACCCCCTAGTTTGTGTGTTTTGAAAAGGAGTAAATAACACTTCCTTATTTACTTTCTCCACTCCAGTGATTTTACATACCTCTATCATACCCCCCCCAGTGTACTGAGTGAGTCTGCTTTGGTGATGAATCTGGATTGTCCAGTGAGGGTGGCTGTTGTCTATAGAATCCTTGCCTCATTTGTTCCAGAAGCTAGAAAGTGTGTAGTACATGAGTAGGTTTGGCAGAATTTGATTTTTTTGTTTTATAATTCCAACAGGTAATCTCTATTTTTAAGCATTTTAAAATAATTTTTAGCTGTGTAAATGTTCACAGTTGCACAGAATTATGGGTTTTAATTTTTTTTAAATCAATTTAAATGTTCACAGTTGCAGGAAATTATGGGGTGGGTGTTCATTTTTTAATGACCGTAGGCACTGAGATTCAAGAAGTTAAAGCTTTATGGCCATTAAGACACAAACTGTCAACATCAAAAGTCAAAATATACAAAGTAAATAGCCACTATTTGTGTGTTCCTCACTTTCTGGGTGCCTGACTTGAGATTCTGGGGTGTGAATTACAGATATGCTGAGCATTCACAGCTGTAACCGAGGTCACTGGGAACTGTGCTTTTAACATGTAAGGGCTATGTAATGCTAAACTGAAAAATCAGGTCCTAAAATTTGTGGATACTCTTGACCTTAATTTTTCTGTGTCTCAGTTCCATATCTGTAGAATGAGGTTAATTCATCCTCTCATTTTACAGAAGTGTTGTAAAGAAAAATTGGTATTTATGAAGCACCCAGATACTCTAGTGATGAGAGTCATAGAAAAGCTAATGAGGAAATTGGTAATTCCATATTTAGAGCAGGGTTTGAATAGTGTTCAGTGAATAAGACATGGGGCCTGCATTGAACAATAAGGAGAAAACAAAATATTGAATAGCTTTTCGTAAAGTGAGCACCATCCACCCAATGAACTGAATAGGCAGGGTTGGCTGTGGGGGAAAAAAGTACGTGATCATGTAATTAAAGACTGTATCATAACGTATACTTACAAGGGGGGGCACTTCCTACCTTTTGAGTATTTTACTTTACAACCATAATAATGTTATTTTAACCTAGTTTTCTGTGTGTAATTTTAATGTTTCTATATACACACTGGAAATGTT
Organism: Dermochelys coriacea; assembly: GCF_009764565.3. Lineage (NCBI taxonomy): Eukaryota > Metazoa > Chordata > Testudines > Dermochelyidae > Dermochelys > Dermochelys coriacea. The sequence continues at coordinate 109,399,933 of NC_050070.1, forward strand.
TGTTTGTTTAAAAATGTAGCTTGACCTATGTAGAGATCACAAAGCACTGTTAACAAAACATTAGTTAAAAAAATTTCCCTGGTGACATTGACTTTTTGTTGTATTCTCTACTGCATTAACCAGGATGTTTTCCATGGCATTTGAGACAGTTTAAGGAAGTCTGGAGTAACTAGGCTTATACTTTGCTAGCTTGAGATAATCTAGCTACTTCACTGTGAAGCACATGCTTTGGGAGTTGAAGATTTTTCCTTTTTAATGCATTACTTGTGTATTTAGTGTGGCCTCTTAATGACCCAAATCTTAAAACAATAGCAAACTGATGCTATATGATATGAGTAGTAGCAGCAGAAATTGTTTCACAGTGAGGAAAAAAAGGCTGAGAGATGTATGTATTTATTATTTTGACCTGTAAGTTATTTACAATGATAAAACTATTCTATTTAGGTTCTTACGCCACACTAATACTATGATATCTGAGAGCCTTCTAGTTGACACATTAAGTGACATGGCCACCATCTGTCACGTGGTAGAAAAAGCATGCTTTACACTTGGAATAAAATGGTTAGTAATATCCACAGGAAGAGGGGGGAACAATATGTGTGAAGAAAAAATATTTAAGGCCCCAGTTCTTCAAGGTACCTAAGCATGTGTGTCTAAATTTAAGCAAGTGAGTAGTCCCACTGGCTTCAGTAGTGCTTGAATGTAGGACCATGCTTAAGTACCTTGCTGAATTGAGGCATAAAATAATAAATACTTAAAACATACAGCCCAGAAAATAAACTGTATAGCATCACTTCTGCAAGACTAATCCTGTGGGAGGGCATTTGAAGAAAGTGGCAATATAAAGGAGTAGGATCTGATGTGGAGTGAGGTATTGGTTTACTATTTGATTGGATTAAGGCTGTATTTTGTTAGGGATTGAGATTCTTTGAAGTCTGTACAATCTTTTTGTGTATCTAAGTAGTGGCAGGGTGCCCAGAGCTTGTGGAAGGGCACCTTTTTCTTGTATTATAAGTCCAAAAATAAAAATAAATAAATACCTTCTGTCAAGAATAGAGTATCTTTGATGTGAAGGTCTTCTAACAGATGAAAGAGTCCAATTTCAAAGCTGATGTTCAATGCCAAACTCCTCTACTTCCCTAACACCTTTAGTGCCAGCATTTTCAAAAAGAGCAGGCTCAGAATCCCTAACGCATCAGATTTGAAAATGGATTCCTTTATTATTATTATTATTATAACTAATAATAGTTCTTATATAGTGCTTTTCATCAGTACATCTCAAAGCACTTACTGATCTCCTTTATAAAGTCTAAGAATTCTTTCCAGGCAATTAGTTGGTGACAGAACAAAAAACACAGGAACTGATTCTCCAATTCTTCAAGAATCAAGGGCTGCTGCAGTCTTCAAGATTATTGCCCCTCAACTAACTTTTCTGCTCCACATGTATAGACTGAGATCTAGCACCTGTTCTACCCTCATGGTAACTGGGGCACTTAGGAAAATGAGAAAATAAAAGTAGAGTACAACAGATTGACCTGCTTCCCAGTTACAGACACCATTCACAGCTGTTAATTTTACTAACTTTTTCTTCTAAATCTATGGTTCTCAAACTTACTTAATCGCACCCCTCTTCTTTGTGTCTGAAGTAGTTTATGCCCCCTCCGCCACACAAGTAAGTATATCGATTAAAAAAAAATCAACATGCAACTCTCACTAAATATGAAAAACAGTAAGGCATTGATTCAAACAGAGCCAACGATCCATTGTAATAAGAGCAAAAGCAAAACTCTGTGTTTGATGCTTACAATTAAATGTGCACACTGTCATAGCAAATGGATTAATGTACAGGTGGAAACGACTTTGTATCAAAGCTTAACAGAAATCTGTCAAAATGCACAGTGCCATTTGGAGTCAAATACAACTAGCAAATCTGAGGACCTGAGATGTCTGGAGGAATCAGCTTTGCTAGTTATTCATTGCTGTGGGCAAAATGTACACAGTGTGGGGTTTTTTACCCCTAAACCTTCTCATCCCCCTCCCCCCCGAATACTTTCTGCTCCTCCCTCCCCTCCCCCCCCGGAAGACTCGCTCCTCAGTTTGAGAACCTCTATTCTAGGTGACTGTTCTGTGAGAGGCTGTTACTCCAGAGTCCCAGACCTTATACTACACATTCCATTAGTCCCGTTTAAAAATTTGTCCCAGAGCCATCTCTGTAATTATCATGAGCGTAAGACTCTTTTCCCCTCCACAACTGATAGATCAAGAGACATTTAAGTTGTATGGCTATATCTCATCTCTTCCATCTTTGACGAAAGCCCCTTGTGGAAATGGAGGAAGTCAAATCTTCTCCATCTCTGAATTACATAGGAAGCTCCGTCAGACAGGAGATTCTAAGATGAGGACAAGAGCCTAAAATAGGACATATAAGTAGGTCATGATGTTCAGAGCTTTCTCTTATTCAATCAGAATGGGAAGACAGTCACACATTTTTTATCCCATTTCCTATACTTACTATCTTTACAAATATAGGGCCAAATCCCTCACTCTTCACAAAGCCCATGTAATTGAACTCTGCTCAAAAAAGTTCTGAGATGTTCAAGGAAAGAGCATTGTCTCCCTGAAACTATGAAGCACTTCTGCATAAACTTGCGGGGATGCAGTTAGTTGTGCAAATTACATACTCATGGGGCAGGTTGTTTCTCCTGTATGGAAAGCTGGAAAGTGTAGCCATTGTAGGAGATCTTTGCATTTCCCTCTGAAAAGAACCATGCTGCAATATGTACTTAGTGGAAGATAACACTGTTATGCTACTGATATTATTTTAGTGTACTGTATACCAAGAACCTTCTGATACTATTATTTCCTGGAAAATGATTGCTTTCTCAGAACAGGAAATTTTGTAATTTGTAAATTAAATAGCAATGGTTGCATTTGAAGGGAATGGTGCAGCACTGATTGACAGGGTAGCTGGCCTAGTGGATAGATGTGGTATATCTTGATTTTAGTAAGGTTTTTGATACATCCTACATAGCAGTCTGTCTCATAAGCAAACTAGGGAAATGTGGTCTGGATGAAATTACTATAAGGTGGATGCACAACTGGTTGAAAGACGATACTGAAATAGTAGTTATCAATGGTTTTCTGTCAAAGTGAGAGGGTATACGTAGTGGGGTCCTGTAGGGCTCAGTCCTGGGTCCAGCACTATTCAGTATTTTCATTAACGACTTGGATGATAATGGGGTGGAGAATATGCTTATAAAACTTGCAGATTACAGCAAGATGGGAGGGGTTGCAAGCACTTTGGAGGGTAGGATTAGGATTCAAAATGCCCTTAGTAAATTGGAGAATTGGTCTGAAATCAACAAGATGAAATGTAATAAAGACAAGCACAAAATACTTCACTTAGGAAGAAAAAAATCAAATGTGCAGCTACAAAATGGAGAATAACTGGCTAGACAGTACTACTGCTGAAAAGAATCCAGGGGTTACAGTGAATCTCAAATTGAAAGAGTCAATATTGTGCAGTGCAAAATCAGCTAATATCATTCTGAGGTGCATTATCAGGGGTGTTGTATGTAAGACACGGGAGATAATTGTTCTACTCTATTCAGCAGGGGTGAGGCCTCAGCTGGAGTACTGTGTCCAATTCTGGGTGCCACACTTTAGAAAAGATGTGGAAAAATTGGAGATTGTCCAGAGGAGAGTAACATAAATGACAAAAGATTTAGAAAACCTGAATTATGAAGAAAAGTTAAAAAAAAAATTGGCCATGTTTAGTCTTGAGAAAAGAAGACTGATAATAGCCTTCAGATATACTAAGTGCTGTTATAAAGATGTTGATTAATTGTTCTCCATGTCCTCTGAAGGTAGGACAAGATGTAATGGGCTTAATTTGCAGCAAAGGAGATTTAGGTTATATTATTAGGAAAAACTTTCTAATTATAAGGGTAATTAAGCTCTGCAATAAGCTTCCCAGGGATGTTGTAGAATCCTATCATTGGAGATTTTTAAGATGAGTAGGACAAATGGGGATGGTCTAGGTTTCCTTGGTCCTGTCTCAGCATAGGAGGATGGACTTGATAATCTCTTAAGGTCCCTTCCAGTCTTACATTTCTATGATTCTATCTGTGTGTGTACACACCACACACACACACACACAAAAGAATAAACCAACTTGGGTATGAATGATCCCTCTAAAATCCTATCTAAACATGCACTATAACATCTGCATGTATTTCTCACTTATATATGGTCATTTTGGTTATCAGCATTATAACTAGCATGTAATATTTTTACCCACTCCACCTCTCAGACAAAATAGGTATTTGTGATGCTAATGAGCATGTTGTTCAGCTAGTGTAAATTGGCAGAGCTCAATTGATGTTAATGGAACTATGGATGAAAATTGGTAAGGCTTCCTTGAAGTCAATGGAGCTATGTCAATTTACACCAGCTCTGAATCTGATGCTGTATATTTTTAGTACAAGGCTATTAATATCATCTTCTGGAATTATGTTCTTTTACCAAATATAAGCACCAAAAGTAAAAGTAGAAAATCATATGCTTCTGATTGTTATTACACATTTCTAATATGCCCATGTTCCATAATCTAGGTGACCTACAAAATGTAGAAATGCATTAACCCTTCTGATAACATATGTTATCTTACTGTTGTCAAATCTTGGCACTGTGATTTGTCAGAGGGATTCATTGAATGAGAGGTGCTAGAGAAATCAGTGCATCTTGCACCACACTAAATATAGTAAGGCTTGGGCTTAGACTTCATAGCAATAAATCCTGTAGCTGTGGGGTCCTATCAAAAATGCCATGTCTCCATCTCCTATAAATAGGGCCCTACCAAATTCACGGCTGTGAAATCAAATGTCCCCTGTGAAATCTAGCTATTGGAGGGAAGGGAGAGGGGAAGGGAGCTGCAGGAAGCTCCACGGCTGCTCTGCCTCCAGTGCCCCAGCAGCACGGGGGACATCAGAGCCTCCTGCACCTTCAGGAACCTCCTTCTGAAGTCAGCACAGAAGTGAGCGTGGCAATCCCACAACCTCCCTACTGTTGCTTTATGACCCCCATGACTCCCTTTTGGGTTGAGACCCCCTCGGTTATAACACCATGAAATTTCAGCTGTAAACATCTGAAAATATGAAATTGACCAATCTTAAAACCCTCTGGCCATGAAATTGTTCAAAATGGATGATAAATTTGGTATTACCTATAAGTTCAAACCTGGCCTCTGTCACCCAATGTATCTACACTGAAAGTAGGAGGACAAGGTGAGATACATAGAGAGAGAGAGAGAGAGAGACGCAAGTCTTTGAGACAGCTCCATTTTGAGCTTTAAAGATGAAAACCAGCTCTTGAACTGGCCCTGGACTGGTATTCAGAGCCAGTGTAAATAGTGCAGTAATGTAGTGTTGTCAGTTTAACCCTTTAGAAGGTGGGTTGAAGTCAGCTGCACTAAATTACAACTTCTGGATGGTCTTCCTAGCCAGCCCAGCCCAGATAGAATATCTTGTAATAGTCTAGCCTACAGATGACAGCATGGCTAGTTCATTTAAAACAGAAGGATAAAATCACCTGCCTACTCTTAAATGAAAGTTATTTCTAGCTGATGTTGCTATTTGGTGCACTGTAATGAATCCAATAGGTCCGCCAGTTTACACACACAATCCTTGGCATTTCAAAGAGTAGAGACAGCTTAAAGTTGCTGCTGGCAACTCATTCCAACCAAGTCTTGAAGTTAGGGAGTAACAGCTCTTGTTGTTGAAGGTCAAATACAGGTTCAGTAACATCAGCCTGGATGTTTGATTTCTGTCCCAAGCAGATCATCCATCAGTGCTCTAAGTGTATTTGCATGCCCTATCAGGTCTGAAACCTGATCAGAAGTGTTGTACACTCAAGAAAATCATGCCATAATTATAATTTAAGTAATTATGAGAACTGAACCTTTCTTTTTCTAATTGTTGCTGCTTGAATGAAATAGTTCTTAACTATCATACGTAAAAGGACGTAAGTGCTGTCAGCATCAAGCACTGTCAAAACCTTTTGGCAGTTCCATACTCAGTTCCAGCGTAGTCAGCTAGGAGAGGGTGGGATCTTCTGTACAAAAAAACCAACTCAGTAACTAGGGGCAGGAGAGAGTGCCCAGACTACCTCAAGCCCAGCAATCATTTCTGACATAGAAGATACACAGGGGATACTGCACAACAGGACTTAAGAAACTGCCACAGTCCAAGCAAGCAGAAAGAGAGCATCAGGGTTTATGGGGAACTGCTCGGTTAAGCAAGGAAGTTATGAGCCAAAGGTCACCATTAGCAAGTGCAGGGTCCCTCTGCTTTCCATCCTCTCCCCACTACAGTGATATCACATATCTTGAGGATCAATGGACAGGTGTAGAGCTGGCACACAAACAAGGCTTATTGCAGTTTACCATGAGCTTGGATTGGGCCCATTGTCTTTAAATTCTCCCTTTCTGTCTAAGTACTGCATGTAATTCAGAACAAGTACAATGGGATAAGATAAAGATGGGATATTAGCATTAACTGTGGATTTTCATATTTTACCATTTTATCTTGCCACTTTAACATAACTGAAAAGCAACATTTCAGTAATGTTCTTGTCCTCCCTATATTTGTGGATTCAAGATTGTTTGTAACAAATGAACACCATTTTTTACAATGTACAGTTATTTATTCTGACAGAACATGTTGTGCATTATTACATGTATCTAGGTCAACATTCTAAAAAAGTGACTCGTGATTTTAGCTGCCTGAGTTTTGGAATGAACCCCTTAAAGGGACCTTATTTTCAGTGCCTGTTTACTGATGTTCTCTGGAAATCAGGCCCCTTAAAGGTATCTCAAGTTGGGCACCCAGAAACATGTTGTTTTTTGGAAGTCTTGGCCCTGGTGTATTGGGGCTCTAAAATGAAATTAGCCAGCTTCTGTATGGAGGGGGAGTTATACTGAAAGTATCCATGTTGATTTGTCCAGACCTCCCAGTAACTTCCACTGAAGAGCATGCTTGATTCTGTACTGTGGCGTTTCACATCTAGTGCCAGGTACACAACACTGAAATAGGTTTGACATCAATGGAACTGGAGAATCTGGGATAATCTTTCTAGCATTTATTTAACTTCCTGGCAGGCTAAAAGCCTATTAAATAAGAATAGCCTCGAGTCACAGCCATTCTGCGGATCTTGGCAGTAGGGGCAGAATACTTTGGTGTGGTTATAGTGGGAAAGAATGGTTTCCTACATGAAGAAACTCTTAGTACCTTTCTACAACTTAAACTACAATTGAGAGGCCTGGATGAGATAATGTAGAAGAAAAAGATTCAGGTTATTAGTTGGGGATTGGTCCTGCTTTGAGCAGGGGGTTGGACTAGATGACCTCCTGAGGTCCTTTCCAACCCTGATATTCTATGATTCTTTTGAGGCTGACTCACTAAACACTTAACCAAGGACCTGATATTAAAAGAGTGGGTCACTCATAAGGCAAAGGAGTGACAATGAGAGTAAGATACATTTACCCTCCAATCCCACCAAATCCAGCTATATTAGAAGACCTGCCAGTGAGCCACAGAACAGACGGCACTGACGTCATTTAACTAGCGTATTTTCTTTCCTATGTTGTAAAGACAGTGCTGTTACAGGGCTGCAGTAGAAGATTCATAGATTCTAAGGCCAGAAAGGACCGTTGTTATCATTTTGTCTGACCTCCTGTATAGTCCAGGCTGTAGAACTTCCCCAAAATGATGCCTAGAGCAGATCTTTTAGAAAAACATCCAATTTGATTTAAAAATTGTCAGTGATGGAGAATTTACCATGACCCTTGGTCATTGTTCGAATGGTTAATTAACCTCAGTGTAAAAAATGTACATGTTATTTCAGGTCTGAATTTGTCCAGCTTCAACTTCCAGCCATTGGATCATGTTATACCTTTTTCTGCTAGACTGGAGAGATCATTTTAAAATATTTGTTCCCCACATAGGTACTTACTGACTATGATCAAGTCATCCCTTAACCTTCCCTTTGTTAAACTAAGTAGATTGAGCTCCCTGAGTCTCACCAAAAGGCATGTTTTCTAATCCTTTAATCATTCTCATGGCCCTCATCTGAACCCTCTCCAATTTATCAATATCCTTCATGAATTGTGGGCACCAGATACAATGTTCCATCAGAGGTTGCACCAGTGTCAAATACTGAGGTAAAATAACCTCTCAGCTCCTATTCAAGATTCCCCTATTTATGCATCCCAGAATCACATTGGCTCATTTAGAAAGACTCAAGGGAATAGGCAGCATGCAACAACAATGCCACAAAACTTAAAATTGGTTAAATAAATAACTTGTTTGATTGTTCTGATAATAAAATATTGACATGGAGAGCTCCCCCAACTCAGAGATTCACCACCATCTACCTTGATTATTTTAAAATCCCATCTAGATTAAATTCATACTTTTCAGTGCCTAAAAATTGTTACATTTTCTTTCTTTGGTTTGTTCATGGTGACTAACCCTTTTTATTTATGTGAAATCTTGTGGCTATGCTGTGTAAGTTTCAAAATTCGTACATGACCAAAAATTAGATCGGCTATTCAATGTTCTTCCTTTATATCACATCTATTCAAGTCTGAGCCCTAAGGGCCTGATCCAAAGTCCATTGAGGTCAATAGAAAGACCCCACATTGACTTCAGTAACCTTAGGATCAGGCCCTAAAACTGCTAGAAAAAGCTCACATTTTGTTGAAGAAACTTAAAGAATCATATTGAAAACTGTTCAAGTCACAAAGAAGGAATTTCTGTATGTAGCATTTTGAGAATATTTCATGCCCTTGGCACCTATATCTGGGGAATAAGCAGTGGAAAGGTAAATATGTCTTTAACAGAGAGCAGTGTTGTTCTGAAAAACACATACAGGACTTCTTTATTTAGAAACTAGGTTGTTTTTTCATGATCAAGTTTAGTGCAGCCTTTAGTCTAAAAAAGAGAGAATGAGTAAACAATGTAACCAAGGAAAATATTTCATTGAACACACACAATTTATATCTTTTGCAAAGGTCAATGTGTTTTGAATTTTAGATTGCTTTTTGACTCAATGAGAAATAGATACAGTATTGTAAATATCTCAATAGGCATATAAAAAATGGGGGTTAAAACTATAAACTCCCATTTCTATCTGAGACAATTGAGAATGGTGCTCTTGCTTCTGAGCTAATAAAAATGAGCAGAAATCATGTAGCAGTAGTATTTATGCTTGTATAATTCAAAAGCTGTACTGGATATTTCTTGTAAACTACCTGCACAAATAAAGAAGAAGGAAAAGAGAAGATCTCCAGTAAATATATAATCCCAAACTAAAACATAAGACCAATAATAGTCTATGCTTTTTTTCTTAACATACCTACTTCTCCAATACTTGCAATTTATGGCACTGAATTCCTGTTTTTAAAGTTCATCTGGACTCCTGATAAAATATCTGAACAATATCTGGGCTGAACAACAACTGGAAAAGTTCACACTAAGTTTTTGTTTCACTGTATGATAGGGATGTGATGGGGGGGAGGGGGCTAAGAAACTGTTCAGACCAGTGTCCTCACTTTGCTTTCATTCATTTAACTGATATATTTTGTTGGCCTCTAAAGTGAAATTTCAATACAGGGAAATGATTGCAGAGATTAGACCTTCAAAAGCCAAGACAAAGTATCATTAATGGGTTCATTTAGTTCAGGTTACATTACAAGTATCAGCAATAAGAGGGAGACATTACAGCCATAAAAATAATAATAAATTCCAGTGAGAAAATGCTACAAGTATAATCACATTTAAAGACAAGTTAGTACATATTTCCAGAACCATGACACAGCAGGTGGCATAGGAGTCTATCTGCATTGTAGGGTTTTCTCCCCTGTCTTTTTGGTTTTAGCTTAAGACCTATGCTTCAGGTTGCATTTCTATTGTTTGTTGTTCATCCTTTTGCCAAATGCTAGGACATCTTTCTCACCTTCCCCTCTCAAAATTTTGCAACTAAAACTACAAGTGTGTCACTCTTTTACTATCAGTTCTACTTGTGGGGCTGATTGTCAGTGCAAAATATATGTATGTACACAGAGAGCATGCATCTCTCTGTGTCTGGGAAACCCTCTCACGCTCTCCAAACCTAGGTATTTAATTCTTTGTGTTTCTGTTGTTGTTGTTGTTTGTTTAATCCAAGGTCAGAGTTTGCAATCAAACCATCCTGAAAATTTGCAAGATCAGGGCAATTTGTGATTAAAACATATTATAGTCAAAATATAGGTAATAAAAACCAAGGGCACTCAGCACCTCAAAGGATGAGGCCCTAAATCGGGGTAGGCAAATTTTTTGACCCGAGGGCCACATCTGGGCAGGCCATGAATGCTCACAAAATTGGGGGTTGGGGTGTGGGAGGGGGTGAGGGCTCTGGGGTGGGGTTGGGGGTGCAGGAGGGTGCTCTGGGCTGGGAACCAGGGGTTCGGAGGGTGGGAGGAGGATCAGGGCTCAAGCAGGAGTTTGGGGCATGGGAGGGGGTCAGGGGTTCAGATTCCATGCGGCGCTTACCTCCAGCAGCTCCTGGAAGCAGCGGCGCAGCCAAGTGGCTCTGCGCGCTGCCCCATCTGCAGGCTCTTCCCCTGGAGATCCTATTGGCCATGGTTTCCGGCCAATTGGAGCTGCGGTGCTTGGGGCAGGGGCAGCGTGTGGAGCCCATGTCTGCCCCTACGCATAGGAGCCTGAAGGGGGAAATGCCGCTGGTTCCGGGAGCCGTGCAGAGCCACGGCACATGTGGAGCGGGGCAAACCCCTGACCCCGCTACCTGGCTGGAGCGCTGGAGCAGAGCAAGCCCCAAACCCCGCTCCCTGGCAGGAGCTCGAGGGCCAGATTAAAATGTCTGAAAGACTGGATGCGGCCCCTGGGCCGTAGTTTGCCCATCCCTACCCTAAATGTTAAATCTGGACTAGTGTGGTTTTTATTTTAGCTTTTTTTTTATTAAGTATATCACATGCTAGATATAAATGACAGGATGCTGGTGGAAGTTGAGGGCACTCAGAATCTCGCAGCAGGATTTAGCACCATGTAGGTGAGGATCCTGTTCCTTAGTTGCTGAACATTTCCACAGTAATGACTCTTCAGTCAGGTTTGGGGTATGATTCGCAGAGCTGATTTCTATCCAGGATTCCTATACCGATGAACTGACTGGAGATAGTAGATAAATAATCTAATATCATGAATTTATATTTCAGGTGCAAAGATAGAAAGCTACTTTGTTTGAGCTGGCAAATGGATTCCAACTCTAAACATCAAAGTTTATTTTTCAGAATTGTTGTTTTGAAAATAACTTTCTTATGGAACATTTTAAGTGTAGTAATTAATGGTGTTGGAAGCACTTTCAGAGAGAGCACTATTATGATTGTGTTTTCTCTGTGGTTGGCTTTTGCTGGACCCATTAGCTTCAAAGTTACAAAATGATGAAATTAAATTTTTGAGATGAAGACACATGTGGGCTTAGTTCAAGTTCAAAGCTCTGTCAAATGAAAAACAACCCAGTATAAAATTTAATTTTCTGTGAAAATATTTTTAAATGTAATGTTAATTGGCAGCTCCATAACCTCAGGCAAAAGAAATATTGAATCCAGCTAGAGCCGAGCTTTCATTAACTGAAGCATTAATACAGTGTGGTCCAATACAGTGTGTTTAGGGTCAAGCTAAGGCACAGTATTTGATTGTAATTGTCAGGGTACAGTCATTTTTAAAGAACAATTTGTACATTTAGTTTCAGAGAAAGATGGTGCCATAAAAATTTGCCTTTTACTTGCTTCCTGTCTCATTTCCAGGAACACAGTGCACCTGTCATTATAGTTCCTATATCTTTTAAAAACTCCTTAAACTCTGTCTCCAGAGTTAACAAAATACCTTCTTCCTGTCTGCATTACTTTTAAATAATACATCATGAAAGAGATTTCCTTTGACTAACTTGCTTGGTTTGGTTTCAGAGATTACAAAACAAGGCAACTGTAAATCTCTGAACTTTCCAATGGGAGACTAGAGTTTTAAAATGTGGTTCCCAGATATCAGGGGTGAGTTCAGGATCAGGTCAGAAATGAAGGTAAGTCCATTTAGAAGCAGCATGTTTTGTCACACGTAAGTGTACTCATCTTTATAAGACAGCAATTACATGATTTGTTTTTTGGGAGTTTTGGAAATAGGAAATCACGAATACTTTTGCAAAAAATTGTAACAGTCACCAGGATCAGATGACATTCTCCCAAGAGTTCTGAACGAACTCAGATGTGAAATATCCTCCAGTCATGTGTACCAGATGACCGGAAGATAGCTAATATACTGCCAATTTTTAAAAAAAGGTCCAGAGGTGATCCTCACAATTACAGGCTGGTAGGCCTAACTGCAGTACCAGGCAAAGTGATTGAAAATATAGTAAAGAACAGAAATATCAGATACAGAAATAAATACAATATGTTGGGAAAGAGTCAACACAGTTTTTGTAAAGGGAAATTATGCCTCACCAGTCAATTAGGATTTTTTCAGGGTGCCAACAAACGTGGACAAGGGTGATTCAGTGGTTATAATGCACTTGGACTCTCAGAAAGCTTTTGACAAGGTTCCTCAATAAAGGCTCTTAAGCAGTGTAAGCAGTCCTGTGATAAGGGGGAAGGTCCTCTCATCAATCAGTAACTGGTTAAAAGACAGGAAACAAAGGGTAGAAATAAATGGTCAGTTTTCACAGTGGAGAAAGGCTTATGTTGGGGTCCCCTAACTATTTGTACTGGCACCAGTGCTGTTCAACATATTCATAAATGATCTGGGAAAAGGGGTAAACGGTGAGGTGGCAGAGTTTGCAGATGTTTCAAAATTTCTCAAGATAGTTAAGTCCTAAGCTGACTGTGAAGAGTTATAAAGAGATCACACACAATTGCATGATTGGGGAACAAAAGGACAGATGAAATTCAATGTTGATAAATGCAAAGTAGTGCAAATTGGAAACTATAATCCCAACTATTCATACAAAATGATAGGGTCTTAATTAACTGTTGCCACTGAAGAAAGAGATCTTGGAGTCATTGTGAATAATTCTCTGAAAACATCCACTCAATGTGTACCTGCAGTCAAAAAAGGTAACTAACTGTTAGTAACTATTAGAAAAGGGATAGATAATGGGACAGAAAATATCATAAAGCCACTATATAAATCCATGGTACACCCAAACCTTGAATACTGCATGTAGTTAGTGTCACCCCATCTCAAAAAAGATGTATTGGAATTGGAAAAGGTTCAGAAAAAGGCAACAAAAATGATTAGGGGTATGGAAGAGCTTCCATATGAAAAGAGATTAAAATGACTGAGATTGTTCAATTTAGAAAAGAGACGACTAACGGGAGCTATGAGAGAATTATGAATGATCTGAAGAAAGTTAGTAAGTGCTATTTATCCCTTCCCATGAGACACAAACCAGAGATCACCCAATGAAATTAAACTGGCAGCAGGTTTAAAACAAACATAAGGAAGTACTTTTTCACACAGCACATAGTCACCCTGTGGAATCCATTGGCAGGGGATGTTATGAAGGCCATAAGTATAACTGTCTTTAAAAAAAAATTAGATAGGTTCATGGAGGATAGGTCCATCAATGTCCATTAACCAAGATTGCTAGGGATGCAACCCCATGCTCTGGGTACCTCTAAACCTCTGACTGTCAGAAGCTGGGACTAGACAGCAGGGGATGGATGACTCAATATCTGCCCTGTTCTGTTCATTCCCTCTGAAGCTTTTGGCCCTTGCCACTGTCAGAAGACAGGATACTGGGCTAGATGGACCATTGGTCTGACCCAGTATTAGTCATACCTTCTGTGTTCAAAGGTGAAAAAAAATTCCTGTTCTTTCTGAAACTTAAAAAAAGTGTCATTGTATAAAACATGACTAAAAGTAACAGTTCAGGGAACTGAAAGAATAAGGAAGTGTCTCTTTTCTCCCCACCCCCCGAAAGTTCCTTCACTGTAATTTCTAGATAACATTAAAAGATGAGTGAATGGATTGATCAAGAACTTTGTTCCCAAGAATTACGGGTTGGCAAGATCATGAGAAAATATTTAAAAAGAAAATAAGTTATGAAAGTCAGTTTTTTCAACTCAATTCCAGAAGGACATTGACAAGTTGGAATGAATTCAAATAAAGATTTAAGGTGACTATCAGAAAACAATTCCTAACTGAGATAATTTAGCCTATGGAATCTTCTTCTCAAAGGAAGTGTTGGAAGCCCCAATTCTTGAGTCATTTAAAACAGGACTGGAAAAAAGCAATGGATTCTAGAGGGGAAATTCCTGCACTGGCAGAGGGATGGATAAGGTAGTTTTAATAAATGTCTTCCATGTTTATCTTTTATCACTGTAGAAAAAGAACCAAGGCTCTAATCCAAGGCTCATTGAAGCCAATGGAAAGACTCATTTACTTCAGTGAGCTTTAGATCAGTTCCTTAGAAAAGACTGTCAATATTCAGACAAAGTAAATTAATTAATAAAAATGAAATTGTGACAGAATATACTCCTGTGACCACACCCTACATACTTTGTAATAATCTTTGTACAAAATATGTCTTGTAAGGTATCCTTTGAAAACTCATCATTTTCTGATCAATATTGTTCTGATGTGAGTGGCAACATTGTATGTGAAGTTATACAATTCCACTGTATGGTGTTATTAACACATGATGCAAATTGAGGTTGGCAAACTGGTCTGTCTCCAATGGAATGTGTGCTCTGCTTACTTTGCATTGTACACCGAGTCATCAAGCAGGAAGGGGAGATAAAGGAAATCCAAACAGGTGACCAAAAAAAACCAGTGTGGAACATCCTTCCATATAGGCTTTTTGTCTCCTGGTACCCAGCTGGAAATGTTTTTCAGAAGGGAGACTGAAACTATAATAAGGAGGGACAAACATCCCAAGAGACCCTTCTCTCTCTCTCCCCTTGCCCACCAATTCTCTACACCTGAAGCATCAAGGCCTTCATTGGAATCTGGGACAAGGGGTCCTGACCTACAGAGTTTGGTCAGTAAGATTGCTGAAAGCATATAGCAAGAATCTTTGCTTAACGCTGATATAGTTTTTTAATTTAAATACCAGTAGTGTTTTAACTTTATTTTCTTGTAATCATTTTTGACTTTTATGCCTCATTACTTGTACTCCCTTAAAATCTATCTATCTGAGTTTAGAGTACCTAGGCTTGAATAGAGACTGGGAGTGGATGGGTCATTACACAAAGTAAAACTATTTCCCCATGTTTATCTTCCCCCCCCCCCCGCCCCGTCCACTGTTCCTCAGACCTTCTTGTCAACTGCTGGAAATGGCCCACCTTAATTATCACTACTAAAGGTTTTTCCCCCCCTCTCTCCTGCTGGTAATAGCTCACCTTAAGTAATTACTCTGGTTACAGTGTGTATGGTAACACCCATTGTTTCATGTTCTCTATGTATACAAATCGCCCCACTGTATTTTCCACTGAATGCATCCGATGAAGTGAGCTGTAGCTCACGAAAGCTTATGCTCAAATAAACTGTTTAGTGTTATTTATATAAGTTTATTGTGGAGATGCCAATGAAAATATTCTGAATTTACAATGGGTGTAACACAGGATTTGCACATTGCCCTCTCCCTCTAGGGGAAATCCTTAACTTTGTCTAAACATGTGAACTCTGTGCAAACAGGTCATTGCAGATTTACCTAGCTGATGTGTTTTTTCCCCCTTCCCTTTACATTGGCACAAAGCCAAAGAATCAAGGGGAAACGGGTGGTGCAGAACCCCCACCCTAACTTTGAACAGATTTTCTTCTATTGTAGTTTTTTTCCCTCGATTCCCCAGATCAGTCAGAAACTAATAGTGTTACTGCTTCATCGAGCCACCCGCTGCTAGGAGACAGAATCTTATGTGCATACATATAATGATAATCATATGTAAATCTTTGTATTACATAATGATTCATTCTCAGGAGGTGTCCATCAAGTGGAACTATACTGATGTACCCTAGTTGAGGAATTGACCCATCGAGTCCAATTTCACTTCCATTGTCATCAATGGGAGTCTGCCATTGATTTTAATGAGAGAAGGATAGGTCCCCTTCTTTGCTGTCAATATTTCCATGTTAAATTTGCTCAGTCAATAATTGACTATTCTCATGTTCAAGGTACTCTAAACTCAGCTTTGAATTTGAAAAATTAAGCCTTGTTCTTTCTGCTGCTTATAATATATTGTCACTTTTAGTGGTGATTCTGCCATTAGCTTTTAACTTTCAATTTTGCTGATTAAGAAAAGCAGAATAGATTAGAAACTACTTCCCTTTGCCATGTTTGTACAAGGAATACTGTTGATGCTATGGGTTGACCCAGAATGTGAGTCTGAACTGAGGTTTAGGTTTTAATGCTTAAATAGCATTTTTTCCTTGCAAGTTAATTGAAAAAAAAAAAATTTCCTAAAGTTCAAACCAAGAATAGTACAAAGAGGTAGGAGAACGAGGAGCAATGCTCTCAAGTTGCCATGGGGGAGGTTTAGGTTGGATATTAGGAAAACCTTTTTTTACTAGGAGGGTGGTGAAGCACTGGAATGGGTTACCTAGGGAGGTGGTGGAATCTCCTTCCTTAGAGGTTTTTAAGGTCAAGCTTGACAAAGCCCTGGCTGGGATGATTTAGTTGGGGATAGGTCCTGCTTTGAGCAGGGGGGTTGGACTAGATGTCCCTTCCAACCCTGATATTCTATGATTCTTGCTACATATGACCTATTATGAAAAATATATTGTAGCATTTATGTTTGTATGTATAATAAATTATGGGTTAAGGTAGTATAAGTTTGGTTTGGGATGAGCATATTACTCACGAGATTATGCAAGTTGTCTCATATGGGTTCTGACAAAACTTTCATGCCACAGCATTCCATCGTGGATTCTCTATTTGTCACACATGTTACAGAAAAGACAATTTTAATAATAGAGTTTTAGAGTTTTTAAAAATTGTATTGGGACTTTTTTATATTCATCAGCTTGCAAAGCTTTAGTATTCATGAGACCAGCTGTTCAGGGCTCTAAGAGGAACTATAAAAATGACCTATAATGTCTTTCTATACTCAGAAATGCTACACTTTTAAAGTCTGTCGTCCTTAAGGAGCTGGAAGTGAATGCTAGTATCCCATTGGGAAGGGTTGAGGAGGGGAGGACAAAACCCCTTCCATAAAGATAAAGCTCCTATTTCTAGCTCAGGAAGGGCACAGGATAACTTTGTGACACTTTTAGAAAACCCAATTGTCACAGATTCACAGAGTCTGGTGTTCCAGTCTGTAACCAGTCTCTTGGGCATGACCCGTTTAGTGGGCCGGGCCCCAAGGATTCTCACAGTTCCACTGGGGCAGGTCCCGGCCTTCAAGACCTTCAGCACTAGTCAGAGGTGAAAGTAAGCCAGTACGCCCCAGTACAGCGTACCGGCAAGAGCCAGTGCGCCGTACCGGTGTGGATCAGCTTCCCCAGGTGCAATTTAAAGGGCCTGCGGCTCCCAGCAGCAGCTGGAGCTCCCGGCCCTTTAAATTGCTGCTAGAGCCCTGGGGTAGCGGCGGCAGAGCTGGGGCGGCAATTTAAAGGGCCCAGGGCAGCAGCGGCGGCCAAGCCCTGGGCCCTTTAAATCAGCCCCAGAGCCCCACCGCCCCTTCCCCAGGGCTCTGGCAGGCTCCAGGGACGATTTAAAGGTCCCAAAGCAGTAGTGGTGGCCAGAGCCCTGTCCCCAGAGCCCTGCTGCCAGAGTCCCCGGCTGCCACTGTTACCCCGGGGATGGGGAAGGAGGCACTTGCCGGTACAGGGTGAGCCGGGGCTGGCTCTGACCGCCGCCTAGGCCTTACCCCTTCCAGGGGCCTGAGCTGGCCCAAGCCCAGCCCTGTACTGGTAAGTCCCTAGACTTACTTTCACCCCCGGCACTAGTGATCCCTGTTTCTCTATGTGGCTTTCTGCAGCAATACTACCTAAGCCAGGCTTCCGCAGGAGACTTGTACTGTAACTCTTCAGGGTGCAATGCTCTCAGAGAGTATTTACAGTGACACAGGCATCCTTTTCAAAAAAAATAGCCATTTGTTGGTCATCTGGAACACAGAATCTGAAAGTTCTTAGATTGACACCGAGAGGCAGAAGTTACTCCACGGTCTATCCTGACCAAGCCAGTGCCATCAGCGAGGCTGCGATGGTCTCCATTCCTGGCTCCTTCCCTCTCCCCTTTATCTCCCCAGGTGAGAGCTCCTGTGTCCCTCCAAAGGGCAGCACTCCTCCAGTCACCTGACACCTTTCCACCCCTTTGTCCTCCACTTCAGTTCATGTCACACATGCCAGCATTTCCTGCTGTTAGGTGTTGATTTTTCAGTCACTGGGGCATCTCTGTTGTTCTGGACCCTCTGTTGATTTGGGTCAGTTTCAGCTAATGCTTTAATGAACCTATTCAGTCTCTCAGACAGCTAGGTGACATGCATTCCTCATGCCTCCTGCACTGTTCTAGGAGCAGACTTAAACCTTTTAATAATACCAAATGCAGAGGAGGGGATATGGAGGCACACATAGGATTCATAAAAACACTAAAGAAAATCCCCACTTTGTTACACCATCACTGGATCAGAACTAAACCTTGTCTCTCCTGGGCTTTGGGTAGAGGTAATTTGTGAAGAAAATCCAGATTTGGGAGGGAAATATTTCTGTGGCAGTTTGATTTGGGGGAGAGGGGGGAGAACAAAAAAACACAACAAACCATCAACCCTGTTGGCCTTTTGAAGTTGCTTAGTGGACTGAGAATGTTAGAATAAGCACTTTGGGGAGGAAAAGGCAGGAAGGAGGGGAATTGATTTTTGTGAGACAATAGGGCAGACATAATCTGAACCTTTGACCATTATTTTATCACATGGTGTCTAATAGATCAGATGGTTACCAACTCCACATATATGGCATGCATATGTATGAGTGTGTGTGTATATATAGATTAGATACGTGAACACAAGATATAGTGTGTGTGTAAGTGTGTATATATAATTACCTAGTTATTAGTGACTTACCAGATAGTCAGGGAAAATGGTCAGAAATGGAAGAGATGAGCTTACTTGGCATCCCTCTCACTGCTGTCCAGTTCTGTGCACAGGCTTTTCTGCCTGTTTCGTACATTTGAGATTATTTTTTTAGGGATATGTGGCAGGGCAATGGCTTAATTAATTCCCATTGGTTCCCATTCTGTGTTTGTCAGTCCTCATGGAAGCAAAGCATAAGGGGGCACATATGACAGTAGGCCTTCAAATATAGGCTTTGATTCAAGAAAGCATCCCTGATCGGGAAAGCACGTTAGCACTTGCTTAAATTTAACCCTGTGCTTAAATCCCATTGAAATCAATAGGATTTAAGCACCAACTAACTTGAGCATGTGCTTAACTGCTCTTTCCTGAATTAAAGCCATGTAGTGTACAGTATTACACAAAAAACATCAAGTAAATTTCCCAGATCCGATGAAGAGCTCTGTGTAAGCTCAAAAGCTTGTCTGTCACCAGCAGAAGTTGGTCCAACAAAAGATATTACCTCACCCACCTTGTCTCTCTAGTATCCTGGGACTGACACAGCTACAACAGCACTGCATACAGAAAACATTCATCAAGGATTAGGGTAGGAAAATTTGGGAGCTTAAACACACATTTGTCAGTGTCCCTTCAACTGGAAAAGAAAATCTGGCTAAAATTCAATGTATCAATTATATGTAGGCAGTGCCAGTGCAGTGTGACAGGGTTAGGGTTTTTTTTTCCCCCAAGGAGGTCAAAGATTCTACAAATTGGTAAAAAAAAAAACAAAAAAACCACACAACAACAACAAAAACCCCTGCTGCACCTACTCAGCTGCAGCTCCACAAAACTCAGAAATAGTGGGATGGATGGGCTGAAAATATGTTTTCAAATAAAGTACACTGAGGCCTCAAGAAGTCCCATGTGAAATGTTTATGAATGAACTGCATAGAGCTTGTCTTATAGCTGACGCCTAGCTAGCACTGCACTCAGTCCTCCCCTAAAAAGGATTGAGTGTGAGAGCCCATTACAGCCACTCTCTCTCACTCATTCACCTCTGAAATGATTTCTGAAAAAGAAGAAAGTGCAGCAAGGATGAGGTTTGCCACTGGTCAAACTTCTGGAATACTATAACTGTTCTGTGTTCAGTGTTTTAGCCCCATATTGAAAGAGTAGGGAGTTGTTTTTCCTGTAGACCTTCCAGACCACACACACATCATGGTGGTTTCGTGCTTTCTCCTGCTTATTTGCAGGTATGTCCACCACTGCCCTCATTTATACGCCTGTTTGGAGTCATAAATACTTCTGACCTATTGCCTTGAGCCTTCTCTGTAAATTTGCTATCTTGTGGCTTCCATTTAAAACATGAATGTGATGAGCAATTAGTTTGTAAAAAGGGGAAAATATTTTTCTTTTTATTAAATTCAAACGAGATAGTATAAAACCATTAGTAATTTTTATAAACTTTTACTATATCTTTGAAAGTGCAGTGTGATGGTCTTGTGGTTGGCAGGACTGGCTTCTATTCTGAGCTCAGCCACCCATTTCCTGTATATGTGAGCAGCCACATCATCTGACATCTGTTACTCAAACCAAGATGACAATACTTACCTACCTGTAAAATCTAATCATTAATACAGGTAAAGTGCTTAGGCAGCCCTCAGATAGAAGGTGCTATATAAGAGAACATAAGAATGGCCATACTGGGTCAGACCAAAGGTCCATGTACCTGTCTTCCACCAGTGTCCAATGCCAGGTGCCCCAGAGGGAACGAACAGAACAGGTAATCGTCAAGTGATTCACACCCTGTTGTCCACTCCCAGCTTCTGGCAAACAGAGACTAGGGACACCATCCCTGCCCATCCTGGCTAATAGCCATTGATGAACCTATCCTCCATGAACTTATCTAGTTCTTTTTGAAGCCTGTTATAGTGTTGGCCTTCACAACATCCTCTGGCAAGGAGTTCCACAGGTTGACTGTGCATTGTGTGAAGAAATACTTCCTTTTATTTGTATTAAACCTGCTGTCTATTAATTTCATTTGGTAACCTAGTTCTTGTGTTATGAGGACTAACTAACATTTCCTTATTTACTTTCTCCAAATCAGTCATGATTTTATAATCCTCTATCATATCCCCTCTTACTCATCTCTTTTGAAAGCTGAAAAGTCCCAGTCTTATTAATCTCTCCTCACATGGCAGTCATTCTATACCCATAATCATTTTTGTTGCCCTTTTTCTGAATCTTTTCCAAGTCCAATATATCTTTTTTGAGATGGGGCGACCACATCTGCACGCAATGTTCAAGATGTGGGCATACCATGGATTTATATAGAGGCAATATGATATTTTCTGTCTTATCTATCCCTTTCTTAATTATTCCCAACATTCTGTTTGCTTTTTTGACTGCCACTGCACATAGAGTGGATATTTTCAGAGAACTATCCACAATGACTTGAAGATCTTTCTTGAGTGGTAACAGCTAATTTAGGTCCCATCATTTTATATGTATAGTTGGGATTATGTTTTCCAGTGTGCACTACTTTGCATTTATCAACATTGAATTTCATCTGCCATTTCATTGCCCAGTCACCCAAGTTTTGAGAGATCCTTTTGTAGCTCTTCGTAGTCTGCCTAGGACTTAATTATCTTGAGTAGTTTTGTATCTGCAAATTTTGCCACCTCACTGTTTACCCCTTTTTCCAGATCATTTATGAATATGTTGAATAGGACTGGGCCCAGTACAGACCCCTTGGGGACACCACTATTTACCTCTCTCCATTCTGAGAGCTGACCTTTTATTCCTACCCTTTGTTTCCTCTTTAACTAGTTACCAATCCATAAGATGACCTTCCCCCTTATCCCATGACAGCATACCTTCCTTAAAAGCCTTTGGTGAGGGACCTTGTCAACGGCTTTCTGAAAATTTAAGTACACTATATCCAGTGGATCCCCCTTGTCCACATGCTTGTTGACCCCCTCAAAGAATTCAGTAGATTGGTGTGGCATGATTTTACTTTACAAAAACCATGTTGACTCTTCCACAACAAATTATGTTCATCTATATGTCTGACAATTTTGTTCTTTACTATAGTTTTAACCAGTTTGCCTGGTATTGAAGTCAGGTTTACTGGCCTGCAATTGCCAGGATTACCTCTGGAGCCCTTTTTAGAAATTGGCATCACATTAGCTATCCCCCAGTCATTTCATACAGAAGCTGATTTAAATGCTAGGTTACAGATTACAGCTAGTAGTTCTGCAATTTCACATTTGAGTTCTTTCAGAACTCTTTGGGTGAAAGCCATCTGGTCCTGGTGACTTATAACTATTTAGTTTATCAATTTGTTCCAAAATCTCCTCTAATGACACCTCAATCTGGGACAGTTCCTCAGATTTGTCACCTAAAAAGAATGGCTCAGGTTTGGAAATCTCCCTCATGTCCTCAGCTGTAAAGACCGCTGCAAAGAATTCATTTAGTTTCTCTACAATGGCCTTATTGTCCTTGAGTGCTCCTTTAGCATTTCGATCGTCCAGTTGCCCCACTGGTTGTTTAACAGGTTTACATTGCATGAGGTAAATAAATCCTTGGGCAACACATTCCATTAGGAGCATTGAAGAAAATATTGAATAACTAACTAACTATCCCTTCAGTGAATAAGGCAGGGATCCTGTGGAAAAAAGTGTGATCATGTAATTAAAAAGAAAAGGAGTACCTGTGGCACCTTAGAGACTAAAATTTATTAGAGCATAAGCTTTTGTGAGCTACAGCTCACTTCATCGGATGCATTTGGTGGAAAATACAGAGGGGAGATTGATTAATGTATTTTCCACCAAATGCATCCGATGAAGTGAGCTGTAGCTTACGAAAGCTTAAGCTCAAATAAATTTGTTAGTCTCTAAGGTGCCACAAGTACTCCTCTTTCTGCGAATACAGACTAACACGGCTGCTACTCTGAAACATGTAATTAAAGACAGTATCATAAAGCATACACACAAAGGGTCTGAATTAAGGTTGCATAGGCAATGTTAACTCTTGCCTTGAGTGCTTGACTTTGCAATCTTAAATGTCTTTTAAACATTTTTTGATTGAGATATATTTAATTTCAACTTGTATTATCCACCAGTCCAGGGAAAACAACAAGGTAAGTGACAAGCAAGTTTTGAACTCTATGCCCATGGAGTCCCTGACTATGTCAATCATAATTTGTTTATTGTTCTCATTGAATGAATAAATATTTCAGCTTGCTTGCAAACTGGGAAGATGTATAAAAATGTAGAAGCCAGCAAAGATATTTTTACAGAGCCATCATCAGACTATAATCATACTTTAGGGGCCAGAACCTCAGTGTAAATTAGCATCAATGGAGCTATACCAGTTTACTCCAGCTGAGGATCTGACCCAAGGGCTTAATTCTTGGCCCCAGTTTCATCTGCTGTGCTCTGCTTAGTTTATACAAATCTGGTCTAACCAGCTCTGTGTTACCTATTTCTCCTTCCTTCTCCTAGCACTCAGCAAGAAGGGGCAGGGAAGGGATATAGCCTGGGTAGGAGGGAGTAGAGCAAAATGCATGGCACTCTGCCAGATCCACAGCCATGATACTAATCTGTGGCCACACCAGAGCCACTGTACTGAAAATAACTAGTACATCAGTATGCATGATGAAGCATTCTGCTTGCAAGCAGCATAATTTAGACAAGTCCTGCAGCTGCTTTCATTTGTATTAAAGGTTGGTTCATCCTCTAGCCAGACCAGGATCAGAAGAGCATAAAGGTGACTTAGTGCCATCTTTCTCTCACCATAAGATTACTCCAAGAGTTTATATCCTTATATGTGTAGCCTACCCAAAGTAGTTGTCCTCCCTGTGTGGCATTGTAATCATGTCCACAGCAACCAGTTGTGATATGGCAAACAGGGAATCACGCTATTATGAGATCTCATAAGCCACTGCCAACGTGCTTCATTATGCAGAATGGATTTTTGCCGAAGATCATGTTATTTCTGTGCTTTTTCAGGAATATAATGATAAAGCAGCCTGCCCATTGCTCTGCTGACATCTCTCATCCACCCACAGAGCCACAACCTCCCAGTGTTTGCAGTGAATGTTTAAGATGATTCAGAAATTTAAACAAATGAAATTTTTGTAGTCATTTTCAACAGCTGTCATCCACAGCCTTTATTCTGGAAGCCCTATAAATGAATTTTCTCCACTTAGAGCCATGTGCTTCAATAAGTTGCAAACACACAAAAAAAAAAAATGTAGAAACCGTACTTACTCATTCTCCTCACAGAGCAAACCTCCTAGTTGGCATGCTGCCATACCAATGAACACAGAAATGGTCCCATGTAAGCTCCAGAAATGGAGGGTGGTCTGTGGAAATGTGGTGAGAATGAGGTACATACTAAGTCAAAGTGCCACACACGCTACCCTGAGAAAAAAAAAATACCTTACCTGCAGTTACCAGATGCTAGTCAATGGTGTGATGAAATTTAACTTGCTATTGGTAAAAATTCACATCTCACTGAAATAACCTTCAGTGACGGTCTGAATAGACATGAGCCATCTCTCAGTGATCTTGTTAATATTGTGAGGGTTTTGTCTCATGGCAAGGGACTTCAAAAAGTGTGCTGCACACTATCCATACTAGTGCTTCCTTGATTGTTCAGAGAGTACAGCCTTCAGGTGGCCAGTTCTAGAGAGTGGAGTTGGGTTCACTGGCCCATTTGCTCTTATTAATCTGGCTTTTAGTTTTTGGTCTTTTTTCTGTGAATGAAAGGGAATAGAAGCTAACCAGTGTCTTGTTGCACTTAAATAACCGAAATTAACTCCCTTTTTTTTGGGTGGGGGGAATTAAGGTTTCATTTTTTCCCAACCAGTTTTTCCTGTGATCCCCTAGCCCCTGTTCTGAAACAGAAGACACTGGATACATGTCTGGTTATAAATGCTTCCCCCCTGACCAACATTGTGTAAAGAACAATTAGTAAAATACTAGGATGGTGCCAAATCAAGCTTTGCTTACCTAATCCTTGGTGCCTTCGGGACAGCTCACCTGTAATGACCCCCCATGAACATACTGCAAACAAAAGCTGGGAAACCTGCCATAATCCCATCATCAATTTTATGCTCCTGCAGGGGACTTGAACTGGAAACACTGAGAAATTCAATACACTAAAAAGCCACCTTTATTTCATTTACGACAGTCATGGTGCATAGAGCAAACACTTCTTCCATTTGGAAATTGACAGGTCTAAATGTTAATCAGTTGACTTGGTTCCTGTAAAGTATCCAGATATTGTTTGCCTAAGAATATTCTGAATACTACTTTTGAGGCAGGCACCATCTTATTGTTCTGTGTTTGTGCAGTGCCAAGCACAATGGGGTCTTAGTCAATGGCTCAGGCTCCTAGGAATGACTGATATAAATAATACTATCATTTTAATTTAAAATGTTTCTATATACTACCTTTGCACTTACTGTAGTATCTATGTATTGTATTTTAGTGGTAGCATACTTTTTCTAGTGCAATAATTTCTCTTTATAATCCTATACTTTACCTACACTTTTGGAGTCTTTCCACTAACTTTAATGGAGTTTTAATCAAGCATTTTAGTTGCAGTTTAGTAGCAACATCTGCTGATGGTGCAGTATCATCAAAAAGAGGATTCTTCTCTCCACAGAAGTGGGGGTTAATTAATTACCTTTCTGCTTTTCTGTTAGTGAGTTACTAAAATTCAAGGAAGTTGTTATTGACAAAGTTATGTAACTTACTTGTTGTTGCATTGAAGATAAGTCTTTAAATCCAGCAGAGGCTAGCAAGTGGGACTGAAAGAATTTTTTGTTTTGGAACAGCTCATTTAATCCTTTATTTATGTTTGATATTGCATAAGATGCAGCAAATTTTGACCCCTTTTAAGTTTTAATTCATTTTTTGTTACATAAACTGAGTTAAGCAACAAAAAAGGTTCAAATTCTCCTACCCTGAGTAGTACCTTACTCCAGGAGCAAGGCCCAATGAAATCAGGACTGTTTGCTGAGCAAGGAACTCAGAATGAGTCAAGGTGGCAGGATCTGGTCCTTTGAAGTTTTTGCCTAAATTGCTCAGTGTTCTTTTGGCAAGAGTAGCTGAACTGTTTTATAGATTTTCATACATACCTCTTCATCTGAGAATATCAAGGTATTTACAGGAATCATTAAGGGCTAGGTCATCCTTTGATCTGCATGCAGGTCATAAAAGGGAATAAAACCCCACTTCTACCTTTGCGATCCCCCTACCCTCATCCGCTTATGTCAGCCAGTAGAGCTGAGTCAACATGGAAACGGTGCAATAACTTGCTGTTGATATAAATCAGCAACAAATTCTTACCCTTCTTCTGGAAGGGAAGAGCAGGGACAGAACTGTGGATGTATTTGCTGGAAAGTTGCAGATACAATTTAAAAAGTAGCTACTGTAGACTTTAGACCTTTTCAGTTAAAAGGTATGTGTGTGTGTTTGAGAGCAAGAAAGTTGCTTTTACATTGTCTGCATTACTATATCAGGCAAATAAAAAGATACTGCATGGTATACCGCTGTGTATTAAGAACTGTATTATGTATTTCTTTCCCAGAGTATTTCTTTTATTTGTGCTCCTTTTTAGTGATCCTTTACCCCAATGTTATTGTCCTTTAAAGGAACACCTTCCTTTCTTCTCCCTTCACTTAAATCTTAATTGTTATATCAATTTCTTGATGATTTCATGTTACAATATCTCTCAACCCTCCCCACCCCCTTTTCTTCTTCGGTCCCACAGTTCTTGGATGCTCTGACTGCAGGATATCGCTCTCCAACCCCACGGGAATCTTCACCTCTCCCTGCTTTCCCAGTGATTACCCTAACAGCCAAGCATGCAAGTGGACCCTCCGAGCGCCTCCTGGATTCATCATTCAGATAACATTTATTGAGTTTGACATTGAAGAAGCTCCAAACTGCATTTACGATTCATTAACTCTAGATACTGGAGAGAATCAGGTTAAGTTTTGTGGCGTCACTGCCAAAGGATTATCATTTAACTCCACTGGAAATGAAATGATAGTATCTTTTGCAAGTGACTTTAGTATCCAAAAGAGAGGCTTCAATGCCAGCTATAACCGAGGTATGTATGCATAAAGCATTTCTTTCCTCTTTTATCTAGCATGTCATAGACCAAACAGACTCACTGTATGTGCTAAGGTGAATCTTTGAAGTGAGAATCTGGAGATCTGGTTCTGCCAGATATATTTGGGGACAAAATGTAGCCATAACCAGTTACTTATACATACTTTAACAATTTATTGGTGTGAGTGTGTGTGGAAGATACAAGGCTTGATTCTGTCCTGGCATATGGCTTGCTCCAGTATATTGAAAAACCACCTACAGTGCTCGTGAAGATTTTTGGTTCAGTTATTCCTCTTTCTGCACATGTGTGTTAGAATACAAGAGGGATATATCTCCCACAGACCAGTGTACCCACATAGGCGCAGGGAGCCATAATCTGACTCTCAGTGCTATGGAGAGCAACAGGGAAGTTAACACAGCCAGAAACAACTGCACTCCTCTGGCACACTAGAACTTTCCAATAAGGGTAAGCCTCATCTGTGCGGGAGACAGAACTTTCTCAGGGCAGGTCAGAGACTGTGGAGTGAACTCCCCTAGGAACTGAGGACTATCACACACCTCACCACCTTCCACTCCGTAGCCTTCTTTGACCTTGCCTTCTCTAGCATAAATGCACAGCAACAGATATATTAAAACAGAAGCCCTACCAAAATAAGACATTCCAGTGCATATGCTTCCCCCTATGGAAAGAGGATGAGAGAACAAACAGCACGTGATTGATGTTAATCACTTCACTTAATGCACTACTGGAAGGCGCTCAGATATTATGATAAAAACCTCTGTAGAACAGAAGCAGTAGCAGCTCCAGAGTGGGCATGGGCAGCACTATGGCCCCACTCTCTCTGCTTGCCAGCATAACTGACACAAGTGAAGTTCAGGAATTTTCTCAGCTCTCTTGCTCTGAGGAGGCCTTATTACTTTTATAGTCAGAATGCTTTTACATTCTAAAGCTGGAGCATTATTAGTTTGTTCTGAGGTTTTGCCTAGGAGCTTCAGTCATGGACCAGGACCCCATTGTGCTAGGCACTGTACAAATGCAGGACAAAAAAAATAATCCTTGCCCCAAAGAGCTTACATATAGTATGTCTCCTCCTCATTCCCAACACCTTGCAAGAGAGAGAACTAAATCCTTAGAATGAAAGGGAAGGATTACACAAGCTAAATCTTTTTACAGCTTTGAAAAGAAAAAAGATAACACTAACTAGAGAGAGCTAGAAATTTTACTAAGGCTCATTAGAGCCACCTGAAACGTTATTCTGAGCGAGAAAGCCACTCCTGCTGTACTGAAGGTAATCAGATCATAATCTGGATAATGAGGAAATGTACATAGAATCAGGTAGTGAAAAATGATAAATTTAAATGTTAACAGTCAAAAGGAT
Source organism: Dermochelys coriacea (assembly GCF_009764565.3). Lineage (NCBI taxonomy): Eukaryota > Metazoa > Chordata > Testudines > Dermochelyidae > Dermochelys > Dermochelys coriacea. The sequence continues at coordinate 109,428,534 of NC_050070.1, forward strand.
TCTGCCATCCTTACTCACATTGATTAGTACCTTACTCCTGGAATCACTCCACTAAAATAGAATATTTCTGAAAAATATTCAAATATGAATGAGATGACTGGTGGAGTAAAGTACTACTCAGTGTCTGCAAGGATATCAGACTTGGCACTAATTCCTCCTCCCCTTCCCCCACCCCCAAGCTTAGCTTCTAAGAGTCATGTTAAAATAATCACTGGGCCATGCACTCCACTCTCTATAAGGCTTCTTGCTAAAGCTCTGTCTGGAATAAGGCTACTGTACCTCATTGGATTACTTCAGATCTGTAACGCTTCTTTAAGAGCTGGATGTATATGGGGAGATGTCTGCATGCATGAAAGGAGAGAATGTGACTATGAACACTGAAGATAAACCTAAACAGGCTAAATTCTGCCATCAGCTACTCCCATACAACTCCACTGACTTCAGTAGTGTTACACAAGTAACTCATGGCAAAATTTAGCCCTGATAGGCTATAAAATGCAGTTTGGTAGAAAATGTTGCACTGCTTTTTCTTTAATATTCATATAAAAGAACCATTCAAAAGTAACTTGGTTATAAAATTATATATGCAATAGAATGGATGACATTAAGGGGAAAAAATCTCCTTTCATATGTATGGCAGATCTCAACTCTTTCATTCTGTTCTTCTTCCTTACACAGGATTCTCACAAACATTCAACTCATTCTTATCATCAAGATGATAAGTAGACAAAGTCTTGATTTCCCCCAGAGGGAAGGGGTAATGTGAAAATCCTGTTACACCCTTTGTAATGTAATGGATATTTTCATTGGCACCTCTGTGGTAATCTTAGATAAACAACAATTGACTACCCAGCTTTGGCATTAGTTAGATTTTTACAAGTTAATACAAATGGAGAACATGGAGGTATCTTTAAACACTAGGCAATTTGTTTCCTAGAAGTGAGGTTTTAAAAGGTATGAACTTTAGTATACAATAAGTATACAGGCCAATATATATGTGGGTAGAGAGGGAAATATAAGGGAGTAAATTAGTTTAATGATGGATTTGGGTTGTATAATGGCAGGCATTCCCCATGGAACACTCCCTGGTGGCCTAGGGTGGAACTACAGTTACTTATCTGCCTCAATTTCCCCTACTGGGCATTTTGTAAGTTCAATGAGCCTTGTATAACATGAACAGTACCCCTTGAGGGGTCTGGTTTATTTAATCAACACCAAACATGGTATGTACACAAGCCTTCTCCTTCTGCTATAAATCCTCAGGCTTCTCCCCTGCTGATTCAGGGTTTTTCCTCTTTGTGTTCTGGGGACAGTTCCTGACCCCAGAAGTCTCTGGTTGCTCTTCAGGGAGATACCATGGGGAGTAAAGCTGCAGCCGATGAAGTGAGCTGTAGCTTACAAAAGCTTATGCTCAAATAAATCTGTTAGTCTCTAGGTGCCACAAGTACTCCTTTTCTTTTTGCGAATACAGACTAACACGGCTGCTACTCTGAAACGTGGGGAGTAGGTTCCCACATAGTTCCCAAAGGATCTCTCCCCCCGAAACTTTGTCTCTGTACTAAACGCCTGCTTGAGTTTTAACCGTTTACAAAGCCCAGATGTTCTTTATCTATTCAGTTACCAACCAGCTACTTATTCAGTTAACCAGCCACAGGTGGATCTAGGTTGGCTTATTCTCCTTAGTGGAGCCTGTCACAGGGAGACCAGGTGCCTGACCCCTCAGAAGGCAGGGGAGTTTGATGTGGTTTGTCATATTTTATAATACTGGTTTCAAATGGAGGTCCACAGAGCATTTCCTTGTCATCCACAAAGAGTTGGATGAGCATATGGATGCTGGTTCTCCTTGTTTCCAGTTGCAACATTGTATGAAGACAACTAACGGGGCCAGATGCTCAGCTGGTGGGAACCAGCATAGCTCAGCTGATTTCAATAGAACTACCTCAATTTAAACAAGTTGAGGTTCTGGCTCATCAATACTAGGAAAGCATTTACTTACCCATGTAAGCAATCACTGTAGTTGTTACAGGGATGCTATTCAGTCACCAATGAGAGAGGAGGTGGGCCCACCAGGCAATCTCTAGAAAAGTGTAGTTCACGCTGTATAAGAGTTTTGGGACCCTGTAGCTCATGCAGTTTAGTACAGACAGTTAGGGACTTAGTTATATCCAGGCATAAAGCATGGTTTTGGTGGAGCATAGGTATATATTTGTTATGCTGGAGGATGCTAATAACTGCCACCTCAGTAAATTGATGGTTAGACAAGGCACCCTTTCTTCAGTCTAAATAGAAGCAATTAAATGCCCCTTTATATCACAAAAGCTAGAAACAATAGGGAGTCACCACCCTAGGACATAAGCCATATAGCAAGTCCAATCAGAAGTTAAGGCCAGGTCTATACTACGTACTTACTGTGGTATAACTACATCACTCGGGGTATGAAAAATTCACACCCCAGAGTGACATAGTTATACCAACCTTAACCCCACAGAGAGCTTCTCCCACCCACATAGCTACTGTCTCTCACAGAGGTGGAGTTATAAAACCCACAGGAGAGCGCTCTGCCATCACTTAAAGTGTACATGTACGTTTGTAGTATAGACCCACCCTAAGCTATGTGGGCGGAAGGGTTTCCCTGGGACAGACTTTAAAATGTAGAGACTAGGGGAATGATTCATTGCAATCAATGTGTTAGAGGTAGGAAGGTAGGAAAAGCCATCAGAAGGCGAGATAAGCAGTGGGCACAGGACTCATTGGAAAGGCAGACTAGATTTCTGAGCAAGGAATTGCTGTTTGCTCCTGGTGTATTCAGGGAAACAGGACTTTGTATATATTCTTGCACTGAAAAAAATACTTGACTCTATCATCAATTTCTTCTCTAACAGAGAATTTCTTCTCCTAATAGCCTTGTGACAGGGTCAAGACTCACCACCGCTGGCACCTCCCACTGGTTGCTCCAGGAGTTAGCTCTGTCCAGTCATGGAGCACCCTCTGTACGTGGTGTCTTGCCCATCGTCTGCTCTGCTGCCTTGGGACCCACGATGCTCTTCACTCGGCAGCATCCACTTCAGCACACTGCCCTCCAGCAGTGCCCACTACTCCAGTCTCACCCCCTGGAGGGGAGCAATGTTCAGTCTGCACCTTCCCTCGTGGCCAACTGCAGCCCTAAAGTCCAGCCCCTTTGTCTCAGGGACTGGCCACAGCCTATATCAGGCCAGGCTCCTCCATAGCCCGGTGCAGTACAAACGGGGAGGGGGGGGAGACCCAGGCCCTCCCGCTACTCTGGGTCACAGTCCAGGCACCCTCTCTACCCTCCTTCTCTCCCCTTGTCAGACTATCATCCCTGGGCCACTTCCTCTTTGGCCCCTTGCACCTTCTCAACCTTTTTAACAGGGGCCGTAGCCTGGCAGGTATCAAGGCCAGAGCACTCGCACTCCAACTCAGGAGCCAGTCCTCCTCCCTTACTAGTCAGGGAGAGACTCTCTTGTTCTTTGCTAGGCAGCCTTTATATAGGGCCCATCTCGGCCCTGATTGGCTACCTCTCTTCTCCGACCTGATTGGCCCTTCACAGGCCTTTGCTAATTGGCTGCAGATCTATGCAGCCTCAAAGGCCTGTTCCAGCCCTTTTCTCAGCCCTCAGCCCTTTTCTCACCACAGGTCTCAATATTGATTAACTGCTCGGGCCAAAAGGAGCAACAATATTTGTTTTCCCTTCATATGGTGATCAGCTCCTTAAGAACTGACAATTCAAAATGATGAATTGCTTACATATTTGGTAACTGGGATAGAAATATGCTGGTAACATTAACTCCAACGTTCTGCTCAATCTACATATCCAGGACACATATTGATATCAGTTTTTCCCTTTCTTGGGAGATGTGAGGTTCTGATATTCAATCCTCCTCCCCCACTACCACCCAGTACGGTGGAGTCATGTTACAAGACAGATCAGAATTGGTCAGTGTCATAACAAATTTACTGTATGTGTTAACATTGCTTATTCTCTTCTTATACCTTTTCAACACAGCCAGTGCCCCTCAATATTCTTTACCTTTCCAAGCACACAATGAATAGTATTTGTATAAATAGCCTTCACCGTCTTTCCCAGCTCTGAGTTCTTATACCATTCTTTGTAACGTGGTATGTCACCTTACTTATAATGTAACTACAATTACATTACAGCTAAGCTGTGACAATACCCTTGTTCTGTAAGGGGAAGCTTAACCAAGTTTCTATCTCTAAAATATTACCACTTGCTATTTTTCCATTAGCTATTCTCTAAACAAATGAACATAAGCTATTCTACACTGATGAACAAACTGGCTTTGGCCAAATCTGGTGCATCTGCAGGTACGGTTTAGAGTGCTGAGTTTCTGGCCTTGACAACAATGAACAAAGAGGAAAGAGTGATATATTAAATGTTTTTAGTGTGTAGACTCTTCTACCTCCACTTCTGAACATCTATGGCATTTCTTGGCTCAGTCAGCCAGCCCCCTTAGCCCCATGTAAGTGCACATACCAGCTTGTTCCTAGGTTTATTAGGAACAAGCTACTATAGCAGCGCCCAGATGCCCCCACCAAGATCTCGGCCCTGCTGTAGGAGGTGCTGTATAGACATAATAAATAATTCCTGCTTCAAGGAGCTTACTGTTTACATTCCCACAAAGTGGGAGATGAAACAGAGTTATGATGTGATTTGCCCCAGATCACCCAGCAGATCAGTAGGAGACCAAGGATTAGAAGCTAGGTCCCCTGAGACTGAACTAAGTGGCCTTCCCACATCTCGATAATTTTGTGTGAATGGTAATCTAAGGGCACGACTACATGGGGAAATTTACTGTCAAAACTATGCTAGAGTAATTATACTAACTCTCCATGTTAACGTTCTGATTCTGGAACAAACATGGTTTCTGCTACCTGACAGGGTGGCTGACACTTTTCAATCAAGAAAATAAGGAACAACAAATAGCATTCACCATTTCTGTTCATTAGCTTGTTTGTCCACAATGATCCTTATTCATATGCATATTTGTAAAATGATTGGCCTTTCTTATATGTAGTGAGCTGAAGAAGATCTCTGTGTGGCTTGAAAGCTTATCTCTCTCACCAGCTGAAGTTTGTCCCAGCTTTTCCTAGACATTTGTGAAAATCCATTCACACAGATTTTTACAAATAGTGAATGATTAGGGCATAAATATTCGTGAACACTAGCTTGCAGCATTCAACCAGACTGCTTTTGAGAAATATTGAACAGAATCTTCATACCCAACAAAAACCCATTAGCTGAGTTCTCCAACAAAAGGCTTTGATTTGCCAAAGAATGTCGCTGAGGAACTCTCTGCTACAGTGTTACAAAGATGTGGCATGGGTGTCAGTTGTGTAATGCATTCATGAAAAACAAGTCAATAAAAATCATGAAAACAAATGAAATGTTTTCAAATTACTGCTGTAGTGTATTGCCTTATGTGTTCTTACAAGTTACCAAATGAATGCAAAGTAATTGTAAAAATGACTTCTTGTATGCCGTGAGTTTTGAACGCAGCCTTAGAGCTTAATAGTTTAATATACTTAATTCAACTCCTGAAGTTGAATTTTCTGTAATGCAGCACTAAAATGAACTATGCCCATTTTTGGTTGAATGTATTGCTAAGGTAAATGCACTATAATGTGCAATACTGGGCCAATTGAATGATAAAAGCATTCTTCTAAACATTTGGCTTTATGAATATTAGTTGGATCTTTGTCTTTAAACCAATTTGTATCTCCCTTTGAAATGTATTTATATACATTTATATATGGATTTGTGTGTGTGTTTACTAGTTGCTGTTTCTCTGAGGAATCAGAAAGTCATCATCCCCCAAACTCCAGATGTTGACCCTGTGTCTGTGGCAAAAACTGTCCCAGTGCCAGAGCTTAGCCAGTTCACTCTCTGCTTTGAAGCAACCAAAGCCAGCAATGTTGCCAGTGACTGGAAGGCTTTCTCCTACAGTGATCCTTTGTCAACAGAACTCCTCAGTTTTGGAAAGACTACAAAAGGCCACTTCCTATCAGTCTCAGGCACAGAGTGCATACTAGACAGTGTCCTCATCACAAATTCAGATGGAGATTTTTTCACAGAAACTTTTGAACAATTGTGCATAGTATGGGATGGCTTCTCTGGCATTATAGGTGTAAATGGCAAGAGCAGCTATCACACAGTTCTCTGCTCAGATACCTTTGGCCAGGTTCTTCCCAGCAATGGAAGATTGGTGTTGGGCTCTGACAGCAATGAAATAAGCTCTTTAAATGGGGATATATACAACTTTCGTCTTTGGAACTTCACCATGAGTTCCCAAAATCTGTCCAACCTCAGCTGTGATGTGAAAGGAAACATTGTAGACTGGGAAAATGACTTCTGGAGTATTCCAACTTCAGCACTGAAAGCGGAAAACAACTTAAGCTGTGGTGAGTATGTTTGGCAGAATCACTTTTATTAATTCTCCCCCCCCCCATGGCATTGTTCTTGAAGTATCATATGACAACCAGAAATTGTATGTTTAGAGTTACAGACAGCAGCACTTCCCAAAAGGCAACCTCACTTGTCCTAGCCTTGCCAGCTCCATTCCATGAAAAATTAATTTTGTGGCGGGTGTGTCTGTTCCTTTAGTTTAATCAAAGCTCATATCCAGCCTGACTTCAAAAGACAACTAATGAGGTTAAACAAAATTTATAAAAGAGGGGTTTTTATATATTATTCAGGACAGAAGCAATAAATAACCAAAAGTAATAAAAGAAATAAAGTTCTCCGATCTTTCCTTTCCATAAACTCATTAATTTAAATGTGATTTTAAGACAAGTTAGTTAATATACTTGATTGTGGCCACATGGGGCAAGATAAAATATATGTGTTTGTTTAAAAGGGGTAATAGGTAGAAATAATACTGTGTATATAATGCTATAGGCATGCATAGCACTTTACGGAAACATATTAAGACCAGAGTCCCTGACCTGAAGAGGTTACAATCTAAGGCCCTTATCCTGAAACCACTTAAGAATGTGCTTAACTTTAAGCCCTTGAGACACCAGTAGGATTACTCAAGTGCCTAAAGCTAGGCAGGCTATATTCTTTCCTGTGCCAGAGTTCTCTTCAGTGCAGGCATGGATGGGGACCATTAGAAAGCTGGTTCAGCCATCCTGATTCTCCTGCATTGAAGCTAAGATTACTCAGGCCCAGTTCACGAGTTTTAAGTCTACGCATTGCTGTGGCTTTCTAAGGACATTGCAGCAATAAAAGATTATTAAGATGTTCCAGAGGTACTATTATTTTCATAGTTGTGATCTAATGATCCAAGAATTGGTCTAGATCTCCAGGAAAGAAAGTGCTCCAAGTTTCTACCAAGGCAGGAAGCAGAGCTTTCCACTCACTATGTCACCTCCTTTATTCCCTCATGTAACTCTGAAAATGTCATAATAGAGTAAAGGTGTAAGAATGCACCTGGAAATGTTATCTTCCAGGGTTTTTTACTCTTTGCATAGATAGAAACTTTGAGAGGGGATACTATCCATTTTTCTCTGGGATCTTCCCAAAACCACTAGCCCCAAAATACTGAATCACTGCTTGAAATAATGTCCATTTCAAACTTCTTTTTAAACTGCTTCTTTGTTATTAGCATTCTTCTAACAGGAAAAGAGAGAGGATCATGAGTGGGAAAGGATCCAGTAGACTTCGGTCTGTCCATGGTGATCTCTGGAGAAAAAAAATTAATCGTGCCAAATTGTCAGTTCAATACGCACTTCTGGTCTCTGACCCTCTGGTCAGTAGGAAGGAGCAGTGTGTGCTTTGTGCATTTGCTGTACATCCATTGTGCTGTCTGTGAAGAGTGCCATAAAAAGCATCTGTGCGCAAAATTAAACAAACCAAACAAAAAAAAACCCCCAGAAACCTGAGGAGAATGAAAGGAGAATAAACTAAAGGCAAAAGGGATTAAGAGGAGAGGAAACATTTCAGATTAAAATTGCTGGGTTTTCCCCTTCCCTTTGCACATCGCAAGACAAATATTACTTCATGGTCCTGCCTCTTTTCACCCCTCCAATCCCCCACTGCACAGTTTCTCCTCTACCCATTTGCTTGCTGCTCCCCCCAGCCTCCTTCCTAGTCACTTGATCTTTTCAACCTCCCACACCCTCACTCCACCCCCAGCTGGGCTCCTTCTGCTCCAGGGCTGGGACAGGAGCTGCAACCTGATGCAGAGCTTGCTACCTGCCTGCCCACTAGATACAGGTAGGAGGCTGCCCCGGCTGAGCAGGTGCTGGCACGGGTTGATGACCTGGCACCTGCCCCCTTCCCCACCCACAGTAACTGGACTTTTGGTGTCTGGTCAGTACATCTGACTGGACACCTCCAGGTCCCCTTTACAACCAGACTTTCTGGTCAAAAACCAGACACTTGGCAACCCTGGAGTGGATAGATGTATATGTTGTACGTGACTGTGATCTGCTTCTGGACTCCAGATCTGCAGGGGAGACCCCTGGAAGACACACATGACACTGATTGGCTTTCCACAAAAACAATTATACTCCTGCAAGAACCGTATTCTTCCCCTAGTGCCTTCTCACATTCAGCTTTCCTGGTTCCTTATTATCTTAATGGTTTTATATTATGTACACTCCTTACCAAAAGCACCCATCTAGATGTCTGGATAATTCGCATAAACCAAAGGAGCTGTACATTTTGTGTTTTCTATCTAACTTTGCTTGGGGCATGGACCTTGTCTTTGTTTATTGTGAAGAACTATGCAAGCCTACGGCACTAGCAAAATAAATATTAGTTCTGTTGATTAATCATAGTTAACTCAGGCAATTAACTCAAAACAATTAATCATGATTAAAAAAATTAATCATGATTAATTGCATTGTTTAATAAATTTCAATTGGTATTCTATTGTTTAATATTTTGGGATTTTTTTTACATTTTCAAATATATCGATTTCTGTTACAACACAGAATGCAAAGTGTACACTGCTCACTTTATATTATTTTTTTACAAATTTTTGCACTGTAAAAATGATAAAAGAAATTGTATTTTTCAGTTCACCTCATACGAGTACTATAGTGCAATCTCTTTATTTTGAAAAGTGTAACTTACAAATGTAGATTTTTATTTTTATTTTTTTGGTTATATAACTGCACTCAAAAACAAAAACAATGTAAAACTTAAGAGCCTACAAGTCCTACTTCTTGTTCAGCCAACTGCAGAGACAAACAAATTTGTTTACATTTACAGGAGATAATGGTACCTGCTTTATATTTATGTCACCTGAAAGTGAGAACAGGCATTCGCATGGCACTTTTGTAGCCAGCATTGCAAGGTATTTACATGCCAGATATGCTAAACATTTGTATGCCCCTTCATGCTTTGGCTACCATTCCAGAGGACATGCTTCCATGCTGATGAAGCGTGTTTAAAAAACATTGTTAATTAAATTTGTGACTGAACTACTTGAGAGAGAATTGTATGTCTCCTGTTCTGTTTTACCCGCATTCTGCCATATATTTCATGATATAGCTGTCTTGGATGATGACCCAGCACATGTTTGTTTTAAGAACACTTTTCATAGCAGATTTGACAAAACGCAAAGAAGGTACCAATGTGAGATTTCTAAAAATAAGCATCTGAAGTGCCAACCAAAATCTGAGAAGGATGAGGTGCGGAGCATGCTTTCAGAAGTCTTAAAAGAGCAACACTCAGATGAGGAAACTACAGAACCTGAACCACCAAAAAAGAAAATCAGCCTTCTGCTGGTGGGGTCTGACTCAGATGATGAAAATGAATATGCATCAGTCTGCTCTGCTTTGTATTGTTATCGAGCAGAACCCATCATCCGCATGGACGCATGTCCTCTGCAATGGTGGTTGAAGCATGAAGGGACATATGAATCTTTAGTGCATTTGGCACATAAATATCTTGCCACGCAGGCTACAACAGTGCCATATGAACGCCTGTTCTCACTTTCAGGTGACATTGTAAACAAGAAACGGGCAACATTATCTCTTGAAAATTGTAACCAAACTTGTTTATCTTAGCATTTGGCTGAACAAGAAGTAGGACTGAGTGGACCTGTAGTCTCTAAAGTTTTACATTGTTTGTTTTATTTTTGAATGCAGTTATTTTTTGTACATAATTCTACATTTGTAAGTTCAACTTTCATGATTGCACTACAGTACTTGTATTAGGTGAACTGAAAAATACTATTTCTTTTGTTTTTTACAGTGCAAATATTTGTAACCAAAAATAAATATAAAGCGAGCAGTGTATACTTTATATTGTGTTGTAATTGAAATCAATATATTTGAAAATGTAGAAAAATCCAAAAATATGTAAATAAATGTTGTTCTATTATTGTTTAACTGCACAATTAATCAAGATTAATTTTTTTAATTGCGCAATTTATCACGATTAATTTTTTTAATTGCTTGACAACAAAGTGTAGTCACTGAAATATATCAATGGCAGATTCCTTTTCTCCCATCTGTAAATATTGTAAAAAAAATAAACATGAATACTCATCAGACTAGCAAGGTAATGGGCCCCAGGTTTTATACATTAATACTGTTTTACATATGTATTAGTTTTGATATTTAAAATATTACAATAGTGCCCAAGGGCCATAATCAGGACCAGGACCCCATTGTACTGTGCTAGGCACTGTACAAACACATATGAAGATACAAGCTCTGCCTCCAAATAGTTTTATTAGCTAAGAAATTACTTGGGAAATCAGTAGTAATGTATGTGCAGTGGAAAGAACACAGGAGTAAAATCCTTACCCACCCACACCATACTCTATTTGCTAAGAGTGCAAAAAGGCCTAGCACTCCGAGGAAGGTACTTGTATCTCTCCTGTCCCAAAGCCCAAGAGATATCTCCAGCACCCTTTTCAGTCTTCTCCCAGCCGTGCTAAATTATTACAGTACTACTGGCTTACCCATCTACAACATTTCCTCAAAGAAAGTACTGTGAGAAATACCATCTCAAAAACTCAGCTAGAAACCCCAGAGGATGCACCTGTAAGATTTTTCTCTTCTCATTGTCTTTTTGAGTCATAAAGAATTCTTTGTCAGATCAACCTTTGAAATAAGAGTTGATGAGTCAGGCTATCAATGACAGACAAAGCACTAGCAACATTAGAGAGAGAACTTTATCTTACTGATAAGGATTCATTTAATTGCAAAGCAAGGGTTTGTTCAGAAAAGAGATATTAATCCTGCCATGTTCGTGCTTTGGTAAGGAGCTGAAAGAAGCTAAGTAACAAAGCAGTCTGAACGCTTACTAGTGAATGCAGCATATTTGCATGTGAATGTCACTTGCATTATTAAACTCCGCAAAGGGCTCTATTTTCATTTGCGGTTAACAGACTTTTCAGACAGCATTTGCTAATGGAATTACTGAACATATGAGCAGTAACAAATTGCTGCAGATAACCTTCTTTTGAGAACCGTGCCTTGTACTGGTTTAATATTCCATTCAGACTTTCATTCACATGCATGTTCTTACCACTGTATAGTGGTGCTGAGTTTTTCTGGGTTTTTATTAGAGCATGCTAATGCTACTCATCGTTTAGATGGGCCTGGATTTCTTTTCACTATAAAATCATCAGCTGCATTTGATACCAGCAGTACATGCCCTTATCCTATACCCACATTAATACAAAAAGTAAAATGGTTCAGCCATAACTGGCCATTCCTTTTAAGTCCAAAAAGTGAATTAAGCAAGATATGTGGAGAGTTGACATGCTTAGGTGATATTGATGAGAATGTCGTAGCAGCTCAAAGTATGTTGACATTCAGTTTCTCATAATTTCTTTTACTGAGCACTGACGGATGACATGGTCTGGCCAAAGCCAGGCTTGATTAACACAAAAAAGGGTGTGTTTAGCATAGTGCCCAGGCATATTTATCTTTAAAAAAATACTAAAGTGTGGTCTATTGCCACGTGGAAGTTACAGTGACCTTCGGGTAGCTACTTAGCCACCTTCCTCTGATACAGAGCCAACAGGGGATCAGCTTTCAGGGTGTTTTTATATTAGCCTATTAACATTACCAGATATATTTGTAAAAATGCTTCACACAGGACATCATATGGCTTGCAAAGGATACTCAGTGGAGTTTAGTTTCTTATATAAAATATGAACTCATCCCACCGTCTCATAGTTTCAAGTTATTTCATGGAAAAATACTTCAGCGTACTTTTAAGCCTGGCCCTGTATTCTCTCAGGTCTCCAGCCAGCAATATCCCACTCTGCTGCATGGCCTCTGGGTTCACTGCTGCTGAGTGATGAGCACCTGGCTCCATCCTAGCTCATTCTCAGCACAGCAATAACCACAACACAAGCCTAGCAGGAACAGAATAGGAAAAATATTTTCAAAAATATCTAGATGGTTTAGGAGTCTAAATCCCATTTTCAGCAATGATGTAGGAGCCTAATTCTCATGGTACTTAGGCTCTCAAGTGACAGGCAATTTAAAAAGTTTTACCCTCACTCCTACTACGTGTTCTGTTTTTAAGTTTTTCTGTTTTTTTTTAATGAGTCCAACACTGCTCCTATTAAAGTGAACCACAAAAGTCCCAATGACTTCAGTGAATTCAGTAGGGTGCCAGATGTCTGGTTTTCAACCAGAATGCCCAGTCAAAAAGGTACCCTGGAGGCGCCGGTCAACACTGCTGACCGGGCCGTTAAAAGTCTGGTCAGTGGCGCAGCGGGGCTAATGCAGGCTCCCTGCCTGCCGTGGCTCCACGGAAGCAGCGGCACGTCCCCCCCTCTGGGTTCTAGATGTAGGGCAGCCAGGAGACTCCGCAAACCACCCCTGCCCCAGGCGATGATTCTGCAACTCCCATTGGCTAGGAACAGCGGCCAATGGGAGCTGCGGGAGCAGCACCTGTGGACAGGCAGCACACAGAGCTGCCTGGCCGTGCCTCCACATAGGAGACAAAGGGGGGACATACTGCTGCTTCTCGGAACTGCTTGAGGTAAGCGCCTCCCAGAACTTGCAGCCCTCACCCCCTCTCATGCCTCCACCCCCTGTCCAGCCCTTATCCCTCTCCCATTCTCTGAATCCCTCAATCCCATCCCGAGTACCCTCCTGTATCCCAAACCTCTCATCCCCAGACCCTCCCCAGAGCCCGCATCCCCTGCCGGAGCCCTCACACCCTGCACCCCAACCCCCTGCCCAGCCCTGATCCCCCCCTGTCCAGCCCTGATCCGCCCCTGCCCTCTGAACCCCTCGGTTCCAGCCCAGAGCACCCTCTGGAACTCTAAACTCCTCATCCCCAGCCCCACTCCAGAGCCCGCACCCCCAGTTGAAGCCCTCACCCCCCCACACAGTGCTCCAACCCCCTGCCCCAGCCCTGATCCCCTTCCTGCCCTCCAAACCCCTCAGTCCCAATCTGGAGCATTCTCCAACACCCCAAACCCCTTAGCCCTACCTAGACTCTGCACTCCAGAGCCAGAGCCCTCACCCTCCCAACCCCCTGCCCCAGCCCAGAGCCCTCTCCCAGACTCTGAACCCCTCATTTTTGTTCCCACCCCAAAACCCACACCCCCAGTCCAGACCCCATACCCCCTCCCGCACCCCAACCCCCTGCCTCAGCCCAGAGCCTCCTCCCATACTCTGAACCCCTTGGCTCCACCCCCCAACCTGGAGCCCTCTCTTCTGCACCCCAAACCCCTCATCCCTGGCCCCATCCCAGAGCTGGCATCCCCCAGCTGGAGCCCTGACCCTTCCCCCGTGACCCCCCACATTCCGCTGCCTCAACCTGGAGCCCCTCCCGTACCTTAAACTCCTCATTTCTGCCCCCCCAGAGCCTGCACCCCCAGTCAGAGCCCTCACCCCCTCCTGAACCCCAATCCCCTGAGCCTGCCCAATGAAAATGAGCGAGTGAGTGAGGGTGGGGAGAGCGAGCGACAGATGGAGGTGGCAGGGCCTTGGAGAAGGGGCAGAGGAGGGGTAGGGCAGGGGGCGGGGCAATGTGTTCGGTTTTGTGTGAGTAGAAAGTTGGCAATGCTAGAATGCAGAACCAGCCCCAAAATTATTGGGCCAGATCTTCTGTTATGGCACTGCTAATTTACACTGGTTGTTAACAAACGAGAGGCCAAAAACTGCAACCAGGGATTGATTTGGCATAGAAGTGTCCCAGCCATGCCTTCTTCCTTTGGACACACCCTCTTTCCCCATCTAACATAGCCGCTGTGCTCTACTAAAGGAATCCTCTTGCACTAAAGTGATTCTCCCAGGGAGATATGCTGGTTTGGGGGCCAGACCGAGCCAGCCATATAGCACAAAACATCTGCATTTCACCTAGACATCTGGCCGATTCACATTTTACACACACAAGCTGGGTTGTTTAATATTGTTTATCTAAGTATTTAGCATTTATTTAGTATTATTTTTGCACATGTGCATTATCGAGTATGCCATGCTATTTGGTCCCATTATTTTCAACATAATGTGCAAATGCTGTATGTGCAGCTGAAGCACGGGGATATTCCAAATATAATGAATGCAGCTACCCCATTACTTTCTCAGTTGGTCAGTTTTATATATGTAGTTGGGTTTCCATGCCACCAAAATATATGCATGTAGATATGATTAATTCAGTAAATACACATTCTGATGTCTTTATCTGTTTATTATACATGCATACCAGAACATGAATCATGCCCATGCCCTGCACACAGGAACTGGTTGAATCACAGCTTATCTGCTTGGTATCTCCTTTGGGGAATTTCTCTGACTAGTACGCTGGTAGACTACATTGCCACAACTGAGTTCAGAACTCACTTGAAGATGCCATGTTGTTATCCATTAATTCTGCATAGGCACTTATAGCCACACTAGCTACTACATTTTTAAACAGTTTGCCACATACTACTCAATGATTTCCAGGGCAGCTGTGTGTAGCTAAATCTAATGGAAATCTTGGAAAATATGAAGATGTGAGGTACTTGTTAGATATGACCCAAACTTGCAAGCCAGCAGGACTTTCCTGGAGTTGTCAGCAACATAGGGAAATGATCGTACATGAGTCTTCTGAGCAAAATGGCATATCAGGTTTCCTGCTGAGATAAACCAGAAAAAGAACTGCGAGTGCATGACCTAATGTATTTTGAGACATGACAGTGTTATGTATCATATACCAAACATTTTTAATGATTTGTCTTTCCATATTCTAAAGGCTCATACCTAATTCCCCCACCTACATCTGAACCAACTAGTTGTGAAAATCTTGGAAGCCTTTGCCAAGGTAAGAAGCCAAAGACACTGTTGGCATTTTTCAGCTTTACCTAATCTCCTTGTTTTTTTTTCTTTTAATTTCATTTTACTTTAACTTCTTAAGGCTGACCTCTAGAAAACTGAGCAAAGAAAGGAATTTCTTAGCTTCAACAGATGTGTGGGTGTACTATACATACAGTATGTAGAAAGAATGTGATCAAACTCTTGATAATACAATCAAGTCCATAAAGTCTTCATTGTATCAAAACCTAACAATCATATGCTAATGCAAGTATGAACTGGTTTCATTTCTTTCCCCATCTCTTTTCCTCCTGCACAGTTAAAGGCTATAATGTTAACGCTGGTGGAAAATCTGTAAATTGGGCATAAACTGATGTAATTACAGGAACTGATCATTATTTAGATGTTTTTAACAGGCTGCTGTGAAGTTTAATTAATTGTTAGTCAGTATGATTTGAGATCCTCAGGTGAAAGGTATTATACAAATACAAAGTATAATCGTTATTATTCATATAATAATATATTCATATAATAATAATAAAACTACTTATTGTAATAGCCGATAATTTTCAGGCCTTCCCCCCAGAGGCATACTAATGAATGATCACTATAGGTATCAACATGTCTGTCAGTCACAACAGGAGTCATGATATCAGACATCTTGAAGGGCCAGGTCAGCTGGGTTACTCCTCGGGGAATTCTGCGCCACCGTGCATGTGCAAAATTCATATCCCTCTGCAGAATTTCTTTGCTTCCCCTCAGGGAAGGGGAAGGGGTGGAGCTGGGGATGCCCATGGGCGTAGTTTGGGGGGACATTGCAAGATTATCACTAGAGCTGGGTGATCACTGCAGAGTTCCACTTCCATGTGCCTTGTGAATCAAACCTGCAGGGATTACTCATAGGGATTCACCCCCAATTAATTCCTGCAGGTCTGCTTCGTGGTTGGAATTCAGCACAACCCCTTGGCATGAATGGTGCCAGGCCTACTTTCACAATGCATTCATGACCTCAGAGCCTACTAGTTGGGTTAAACTTCTCTATAAAACTTACATACAGCTCTATGCTAGTTGTAGCAGCAGCACCTGCTCTAAAATAATTTCAAATGATTTAACCCTTTTAAAGATAAGGGATGGAAGGCAGAGGCAGGTGGGAAAGAAAAGTAAATAAAGAGGAAGGACTTAAGATTCTTGGAACTCTTTCTGTGGTAAAGAGTAAAAATAAAACATATTGAGCTTAACAACAGAGGGTAAAATTAACTCCTGGTGGGGATCCAGGGTAATGGCTATAGCAGGCTATAATGGAGTTTTAGCCACTTGCACTGGATTTTCTGGTCGTGAATTTGACTCAGGCTGCTGGAGCATATACTTGCAGTGTTTCAAACTACATCTAAACTGATGTCCAGATTGCAAAGTCCATAGTTAAGGTGAAATGCCAGCTAGGTCCAGAAGTTAGTTTTAAATAGCATCTTTTGGACTTAAGACACCCAAAGTACTTTGCAATAATGAGTTAAATACTCGTCCTGGAGCGAATGCTTAGGTAAATGTGGTAGCCATCATGAACTCAGTAATAGCTCTCACACAGCCATGGTAATTAAAACCAGTTTTATTGAGACAGGATTATGATAACCAAGACATCAGGATAGTCTTTTTAGAAAAATGCCCAGAGATCTATGATTTGCACCAGACAAACAGTCAGTACTACAATATTATCACATCCAAAGATGGAGTTTCTTAATGTGCTGTCCTACTCTGAGACAGGACTCTGCTAAAATGGCACATTTCTGTATTTATTGTTTCAGTGGTGTCAGATAAAATCTGCTCAGTTTATAACTGAAAAGAGAGAGAGAGAGAGTATGTGTCTGTGTTTCTGACTGCTGAACCTGCAAACTTTCTTTGGACTCTTAGGGTCAGTGTGGGTTCTTGCCTTTTTTTTAATTTCTTTTTATTTTTTGCCTCATCACTAGTTATGAAATCTCCAAATTATGCCATCAATTACACCTGTTTGGAATTTAGTAAAGAAATAAGATCCATATGCCTCTCTTAGCTGTGTTATGCTCTTAGCTGCTCTGTAGTGCTAAAAGGAGTAAAAAGCCTTAAAAACTTATTTCTCAGCACATCTGATTCTGAAACTGCAGGAGGAAGAGATCTGATTTATAAGAATGTGCCATTTCTGGATAGTCATTTTTCAGATTGAAATCACCCTCTGTTACAGCTTCCCAGACCACCCTTGAACCTATGTTCTTTTTGTCTGAGAGGCTAGAATGTTACAAATTAAAGCTAAGCTGCCACTATAACTTTAATTTTATTACTTTAATGGACAAAGCCTATGCTTTCACTTTAGCAGGTAAGGCATCTGCATACAGGCTGCTGAAATTTTGTTCATTTTGTGATTCCTCTTTGTTCAATTTTTCCTTCCTACAAATCTCCTTTTATCAGGAAGCCATTATTTAAAGACTTTATCAAGAGGATGACAGACATCATGTCCTCCTAGACAACTAATTTCATGAACAAGCTAGTTGTGGATGCTGAAGAAAGTTATGGTGGTGGCTGTCCCTAAACCAAGGACATTGTCTTTCCAAAAGATAAGGGGAAATGGATCAAACCAAATTTGTTTCAGATCACAGCTCACTCTTAGGACTGCATGGAGCAGCACCGTAGCCAAGCTACCAAGATGATGAACAAATTATGTGTACATTTTCTCAGTCCCTGATCATTCAGACAAGATGTTCATCAATTTGAAAGTAGAACATTGTTCCTTCTCACAATGTGACACAACAAACTAGGCCTGATTTTCAGCAATGTTGAGCACCCGCAGCTTTCACTGTCTTCATCTAGAGTTTTGAGGTCTCAGCATCTCTGAAAATCAAGCTGCCTGTGCTTACTAGAACTCTAGAATGCAAAGAAACTTTTAGCTTTTTTGTCAAAGTTGTTTAAACTTCCACTTCTCTTTCAGATTCTCCTACTTCTTTCACTGTAAGTACTGTCCATCTCCCATGAAGTATCTGGAATTTAGCCCAGAAATCGAATCACAAAGAGAAAGCTTTTAATGTATACTTAGGGCATGGCTACACTGGAAACTTCAAAGCGTTGTTGCGGGAGCGCTCCCACAGCAGCACTTTGAAGTACGAGTGTGGTCATGCGCAAGCGCTGGAAGAGAGGTCTCCCAGCACTCCTGGTAATCCACCTCCATGAGGGGATTGGCTCTCAGCGCTCAGAGCGTGGCTCCCAGCGCTGGGAGCCTGTTTACACTAGCGCTTTAAAGAGCTCTGACTTGCTGTGCTCAAGGGGGTGATTTTTCACACCCCTGAGCCAGCAAGTTAGAGCGCTATAAAATGTAAGTGTAGCCAAGCCCTCAATGTCTGTTTACCCTTATGCATTCCAAGTGATCTAAGTTTGATAGGGAGTATTATAAACTAATATGGTCCACTGAACATTATCGACATCTCCTGTTCCGTCCCACATAAGCCTGGTCATCTGTTTATATTATTACTGATTACTATCCTTTGGATAGGTTGCCACTATTCAGAGTCAAGCATTTTTTTAATGAACTCATTTCCACAGTGTCATAAAAGCAATTGTTGAAGAAAAAGAACCAATGTTGGTTTTTTATGGGTTAAAGACCTTAGATTTCTATAGCAGCATTTGGTAATAGGGATGGATGCCTTTCTCTTTTTTACCATTTTTGTTGATTTGGCTAATGAGGCCGTCTTTGTCATAATTATATAAATGGCTGAACACATATCATCCACTGAATTATAATTCTGCAAGTTCAAATTCTTTAAATTGTTGTCATGTTTTGCTTAATAAAATATCAATAGAAAACAAGTAACAAAGGTGAAACAAATTTATTCTCTCACACCAAAAAATCATACAAGAAGCTTGTAACAAAAACAACATAGAATGTATCTAGGAAAAAAAACAAACCCTGCTGAAAATACACTTTCATAAGCTTTTGAGCTTGGTTGTTGGTCAAAATTGTATCAGAAAAGAACATGGCAGGTTGAGAGCTTATGATATATAAGTGTCCATATTGTAAAGAGAGCTTTCCAGAAAAAAACTATCAATTTTGGGTTTGAGTTCCCTGAGAATTACTGAATAAAATATATTTCTTTTCCAAATTGTTATTTAAAATGCAGTGATATGATTATTAATTGTTTTGATGCTGTTCTGTGTAAACACACAAACCTATTCTGTTCTGAAGGAAATTTTCTGGTACTGTATATCTTCCCTGTACCAACTGAAAATTCATTTGAGCTAGTCCCTAAGGGATAAATTTTGGAAGTGCTGTGTGAGGTGAATCCTACTGATATCAGTAGGAATTGTATAGTACATGAAGCTTTGAAAATCAATTTCTTGAGAATATTCCATGTATGATTTTAATTCTGTTCATTATACAGATCTTAGTGGAGCTAATTAGATCCTTACACTGGTGTTTTCATTTCACAGTTGTTCTTCGTCTTCCTTCCCGGGTAGAGACATCTATTTTTTTCACAAGCTAATGTTCATAGTTTGTCTGAGTTTGAAGCCGTGTTATTTATTTTCTGGCCTTTGCACAACTCTTCATAGAAGATCTTATTAAATGATTCAGAATTTGTGAAGACAGTACAGGACTGATCTTGCAACACTTACTCCCACTGAAGTCCGCAGGAGTAAGGATTGCAGGACTGGGACCTACATCAGTTCATTCATATTCATCACTTTATACAGAAGTTTGGTGTATGCATATTAACATGTATAGTAAATGGTTTCCTTCACTCTCTATGTATGTTTTCATGCATTATTCCCATTGTGCCTGACCATATTAACATTCATTTTTCATGCAAATTCACCTTTCTCTCATCTTTGTTACCAGCTACTACTGTAAATGCTACTACTCCTCCACCACCCACTGTCACCACTAACATGCCCGATACTAATAGAACCGATAAGCCAAATGATGGTAAGAAATCCTGTGTTACATTTTTCCTTGTACTGTGTCTAGAGCAAATGTATTGTGTTATAAGGTTTATTTAAATATAACAAATGTCAAGTTTCACATATTGGGTTTGATTCTGCTCTTAATTACACTAGTATAAATCAGGAGTTACTCCATGTCAATCATGTAAAACTGGTTTGAGAACAGAATCGGGCCCAATATTTTTTTTAATATGCTTGCATATTTCTTGTATAAAAGTGAGCCATTTCCACATTATGTGTCACTTGTTATTTATATTGTTCATTCACTTGTTCATTCACTAATCTTCAAAGCACACAGGGCCAAGATAGATATTTTAAAAAGAGGATAAAAATAGACATGTCTTTGAGACTTTTAACACAGCTGCTGTTTAGGTGCCACATACCAGCCACATTTTCAGGTGGGCCAGTGGAACTTATCTATTCCCCATTGGTAAGTTTGAGAAGCCAAGTGGAATCTGTCTGTTGGAGCAAAACAACTTCTGCTGACTCAATAGGAATCTTTCCATTGACTTCAAGGGGAGCAGGATCATTATTTTATTTAGGAAAATATTGAAAGCATTGAATATAATGTAGTTTTCATTCAGAAAGATTAGGGAAACTTTAGTAGTTCCAGATGAATCAATTATAAGTCCACTGCTATTCACAGGAAAGTAGAGATTTCCTTTGACATTTTGTCAAGTTCTAAGAGATCACTTTCCTCAGGAGATAGTGTAGCATGTTGGGGGAGCTACCAAAATACAAATTAAGTAAAAATAATAATAGTAATGAATTGAAAGAAACTATTTTAACACAGCTTTCATTGGTTTTCTACAAAATATCACAAAAATCCTTGTCTACAGGGATTTCATTTTCAGTGGGCTCCACAGAATTAAATTAATGATTGTGCGTTTTTAACAAATGTGTTCATTCCTATTGGAGGATTTAAAACCTCTGGTAGTTTTATACTATAGCTTATTATGTCCTGCAAACATTACTGTAAAGTTCATCATAGAATTTAGTAGTTTATACCTATATTTTTCTTCTTTGATATTTGACTGTACTCTAGAAGAAAAGAGCCAGACCCTGGAAACTATTGAGTCACTTATGTCAAGGGGTGTTTCGTTTCTATTTATGGAGCCAATCCCAAGATGTTCACACTAAATAGTTAACCCAATACAGTAATGCTAAGATTTTCAAAGCCACATAGGGAAACTGGATACCCAATTTCCATTAAAATCAATGAAAATTGGATGGCTAACTCTTGTGGGTGTCTATAAAATTCTCTTCATAAAGCAGAAAGACTAAAAGACAAGATGCCAAATTCGTACTTAAAATAAGTAAATACAGCTTCCACTGAGCTAACAGAGTTTCTGACGTGAGGTGAATCATTTAGTTTGTATAAATAATTTTTCTTTCATCCATTAACTATATGGCTTGCTACATACAGACCTGTGGGAATTAAGAGTTCCTGCTACAATTATCTTCAGAATGAAGAGAAATTCACCTGAATCCTCCCACTCACTACTACAAGGGCACCAAGATTCTATGATAAAAGGGGTCAAAAATATAGGAATTATATCAACCCCAATTATTTGGCCAGTGAGACAAAGGCCTCTCCAACCCAGTAAAAGTTCATCACCTAAGGACCAAAACCCAGAGAGAAAAAACGCACACAACGTGTTCTTGCTACCTACTTCTGAGGCCACATCAGCTGCTTCTGGGGAGACTGAAGTTGCTATGTTGGATCCTTTTACAGAGCACAATACTGCAATAAATCAGTCAACCCATAATAGTGTTTTGAATCACTCTAGTGGCTTACTGAATGAGATTTATGATATAGCACAAATTCCAATAACCCCCACGGTTACAGTGCATTCCAAGAATGTAGGACTTCCTCTTCTGCAGAGTGAAAGTTTTAGTGCAGAACTAACATGGACTTTGACTGATGGATTGGATTATACTAATTCTGAGTCAACATTCCTCACTCTGATGAGCAAAAGCAACCTTTACAAACACACAAAAGAACCCCTGTGGATTTTTTCTTCTAATAGTGGCACATCCTCTTCCACACATGAAAGTATATACAATGTCTTGGAATCTCTCAGCTGGTGGAACAATGCTGCATCATATCATCATGTTATTTCTGACATTCCAGAAGAAAACTATCGTTCTCTGTCTAGCCTATCTGCTGCTTCTATACAATATGAGTCATCTTTTCAAAAAAGTAAGCTGGACTTACTAGAATTTTCACCTGAAAATGTTTACCTGGTATCCACTAAGAAAATCATGGAAGATGATTGTATTAGGAATAGTGTTTATTTTGAAGAAGCAAATGATGAATTGCAGTCTACAAAATTTAAATACTTCAAGGAGCATCAATCAGTAAACCTTAAAAAGGTAACCTCGAAACAGACTCAACTTTCAAATCCATCTAGTTTCTTCCAAGATATAAAAGAAATATATAAAGAAGCTATGC
This sequence comes from Dermochelys coriacea, assembly GCF_009764565.3. Taxonomy (NCBI): domain Eukaryota; kingdom Metazoa; phylum Chordata; order Testudines; family Dermochelyidae; genus Dermochelys; species Dermochelys coriacea. Next base: position 109,451,212 of record NC_050070.1, read on the forward strand.
TTGATATCCAACCAACAGAAACTCTTATAACACTGGAAGACAGCACAGAATTGCTAAGATTGTCAGCACTCTTGCTAGCAACAAGAAAGAGAAGTTCAGAATTTCAACACACTGTTACTGTTTCACCAATTTATCAAGAATCCTTGAGTCATGCATCTTTGAAAAGTGACTTATTTATATTTAGGCCTTTGACCAAATTGCCAAAAGAGGAAGATGAAGAAGCATCTTCTCCAGAAGATGAATTTGAAATCTTCAACACACTTGTTTCTACCAGCAACTATATATATATACCTCATTCTTTAAAACCCTCTGCAAATATGCAAAGGAAACCAAATGAGATCCCTAGAAATGAAAAATTAGAAAGTACTTTAGACACAAATCATAATGACAACCTACATGAAGATTCTGTTTTTTCCACACCTGAGCCAGAAAACATGAACAGAATCAGTAATACCTGGAAACCAGGTTATATGAGTCTTCCAACACAGTATATTAATATTGCTCCTTCTTTACCAGCAAGTTTTTGGACTTTGTACTATAATTTCAAACAAGAGTCTCCAGAGTTTTCTGGGGAACTTTCAGAAAGCTGGTGGTTCTCATTTAATAAACTTTCTTCCTCAACAGAGAAACAGTCATTTTTTAGTTCCCCTACTGCAGCTGATAATATCCTTATGCACACTACTGTCATCAATACATCAGGTTATGGAACAGAAAAAATGAACTTTTCTAGCTGTATGTCATCTTTGGATATGGAAAGCTTTAGTTCAATTGTTCTGATCCCTTCACTAGGGATTTCAGAAAATATAAAAAGGAAAATATCACAGTCAAAAATGACCATTTCTCCTAACATAAATGTGTCTTTAAATTCTCATTTTCCTTCACTGGAAATGTCCTCACATCAGCCTTCCATGCAGTTACAGATGAGTACCTTTGATATTTCACATGCAACTTTCACAGACGAATTTAAAAGTGTTGCTAGTTTACACATGCAGACTTGGGATCAAATTTCAAGAGCAGATCAAATCGGCATGACCTTCCAACATCACAGGCAGACATTTGCTTCAATTTTCTTCACTTACTCGGCAGCCCAGCCTTCGTGTACAGAGGATAACTATATTGCCTGCTTACCTGACAGATCATCAGAGAGTTCGATAACCTATACAAAAGCTAATGGACCATCACAATCACAAAACATTTATATGTTCAAAGAGAGTAATTCAACAAGTGCTTTTGATAAGGGAAAAAATAAAGTTCAGCTAGATGTAGACACTGATTTTTTAGGAACACACAGCTCACTGCGTTCTAACTTCCTCACAATGACATTGTCTTTGGAAAAAACAGACACCCTTCATTCAGAACAAAAAATTAGGGCCAGTGCACATCCTAACAGCTGCTCAACATCATTGTTATTTTCTGCACCCTCACTATCACAAAGTCTTCAAAATGATCTTGATAAAATTTCACCAAGCTTGGGTCAGCTATTGAATGTAGCAGAGTTAAATTTACTAACAAAGTTATCAATTAAAAGCCACATAACTGTTCTAGAACAAAAATCTGTTGAAGATCCAGAAATCAATGTGACACCTTCTCTTCAAAAGGGAGTGCTCTATGATATAAATATTGGGAGTACTACTTTACTGATGTCAAATACTGAATCACTTCTTTCAGGAAGAGAATCAGAATGGGAGGTATACCACTATTCTAGCAGACAGATTGAAGGGTTTATTAACAAAGGAATGTCCTCTTTGAATTCCAGTAATAATCATACCACTGATTCGCAACTACAGACAATGCCTCTGTCTTTTGAAGCATACACCGATTATGGAAAAATAACAAATATATCTTTTATTTTGGAACCAACAATAATTTCAGTAGTGGCCAGTGCAATATCTCTGTCATCTCCATACAGTGGGACTTTTATTCATGCCACTGAGAGTATTTTAAACTCTGCTGTAACAATAACCGGAGCAACTATTCATCATTCTGTCTTGCATCATTCTGTCTCCCAAAGATCAGCTTCTCAAGTAATGTACCACCAGTCGTCTATTTCAGTGTATGAAAATCCCTTGGCCAATGCATCTGCTGGAACAAGCCAAATCTTCACCCCTTACAGACCACTGAATCCACTTACCAGCTCCTCAAAATTAGTTTTATCTTATTTATGTAACTCCTTCGCTGAACTGAGCTGCCTGTGTGGACCTGAGGTCAACTACAGTATGTCAAGGCATTAATCTAGATGTAGAGAAAATATCACCTCATCTCCTAGATATGCACTTTGTAGAACTGGATGTAGAAATATCCAGGTTTAATCCTTACATGTAGCTTCATGTAGATTGTAGAATAGCAATTTAATTACAGTAGGAGGGAATTTGTAACATATTCCAAAACAATCTTAGCACGTGCCATTAACATTTGGTTTCTAATAGCTATCTTCCCATTCTCTAACCAATAGAGCTCTAAGGAGACTGCTGGAATAATAAGTTGATTGCCATCTATTTATTTATTATTCTGATGTTCATTATTTTTATTTTTAAATATTTTTGGATTTTTTTAAATTACAGTATTTACATTTTTGTGGCTTTGATTATCTCAAAAAGTCAAATCCAGGGTCCAGCTCAAATTTAACAATGAAAGTTTTGAAAAATGTGAGGAAAATGGGAGGTGGGGGTGGGAATCCAATCCTGGTAATTTTGCTCATCTTCTATATTTTTGCAATTTTAATTATTTTTATTTATTTATGTTAAACTGCTTCTTTTCAGTCTACTTTTCATCAATTATTTTCCTGTAAAAATAATTTTCTCCATGTAACATATTTAAGGAGGGGGAAGCAATTTTAAGTGGGGAAGCACTTTTGGATTCACCAGCTGTCCTGTAGTCTCCTGAGAGTGATTAGAAATGTAGAGTAGTTCTTTGCTAGTCTGACTGAAACACGCTTTGGGTCATAATGTGGTGGTGACGTGAAACTATTTAACACTAGTTAATAGATGCTGTGTTAGAAAAGTATTTTATTTTGTACATTCAGATGATTTCACTCATATGTATGACACTATATAACTATATAAGAGACTATACATATAATATAACACTCTGTGTGTGTGTGTGTGTGTGTGTAACATATGTATGTGTACTGTGTATATATATATATATATTCACACAAAATATATTATCTAAAAATAATACATACCATGTATTTAATTATCTATATACAATATATACCATGTATTTTATTGTATGTATATACATATATACATTTGTATGTACATACATATCAAATATGTTAACTATATATAGTATATACCATGTATTTTACAGTACAGTATATTTTCTCTTTCTGAGTCCAGAATTAAACATTCCACTTTCCTCCATGAAATGATCACAATAAAGATAACAATGGAAATGCCATTTTCAGATCAAACCAAATAATGAATTTTTATCTTTATTTATTTATTTTTTTACTAGGAAAATATACATTAGTGTCCTTTAGATTATGACCTTTTGCTGTGAGAGTTTAGTTAAAACATTACTTGGCAATCAAGTTTCCTTTAAGGGCTTGACTCTGCACTGTTGAATTCAAAAGGAGTTTTCACACTGACCTTAGTGGCAGAAGAAGTAACCCATAACAAAGAGAAAAGCAAGTTCATGAGTAGGATGATGCAAAGTATTTACAATGAAATTGGGAAATCTCAAGTCTCATTCAGAATCTATTCAACTAAATCTATTTTTTCAACAGACTGTAGCATGATCTTCTATTTTAACAAAATCTTCAGCATTTTTGAAGTTTTGACTTTGATTTTTGAACTTGAGCTCTTCCACTCCAACCCAGGACCATGGCAAGGCCTCTCCTCAGCTGTTACTCCAGCCAATGGACTGTAAGAGCGGCCACAGTCCCTCCGCATCCATTTAAGTCATAGGATCTATATAAATGGAGATCTGTGGACCATGCCCATGGCTAAACGGTATTCAGAGGCAGTGCTGATACCTTTTCTATAGTTCATAGAGAGTAGGTAACCTCTATGGCCACTCAGCTGGTGGAGTCCTCCACAATCCACATGTAGAGCCTAATTGGTTTGGAGGTCCTTTTGCCACCCCGCCACATCAAGATGAATTTCACACAGAGAGAGCCATTTCCCATGAAAGCTGGCAAAATTTTGCAGTGTTTTAAAGCACAATTCTTATTTTGTGAAAAGTCAAATTTTTGAGTCACAAAATGGCCTGGAACAAAACTTATTTTATTTATTTATGTATGTTGAAATTTTGCAACAGGAAAAAAAGAATTGTTTACCGTCCCCATGAGTTTAGGGAGAATTTATCTAAAGTTAATTACTGTCACTTCAAAATACTCTTGTTCATGTTCTAAAGTCTCACTGACATCTAAAATGTGCCTCTTTAAAAAATGGCAAGATGAGGTTTTAGATTTATTGTATCTCAAGGCTTTCCAAATGAAGTTTGTTCATTTTGCAGTTAAAATATGGTTTGTCTTTCTAACTGCCAGCTGTGCAAACTCAACAGGGATTTGAGAACAAAGATTCTTCATGCAGTATTGTGTCCAAGAAACACCCATTGAACCCTACTATCTTCAAATTCTGTCCTTGGTTATTTTGTTGCTTTTAAACTGATGGATTCACATTTTGCTCTCAGACCATTGTAAATCCTGAGAGATTCCAGTAAAATCTGCAGAGTTTTTCTAGATTACACCAGATTATGTCCTGTTTGAAAACTCAATATTTATTATTATTTTATATTTATGGCATTTTCAGGATCTCACAATTACATTTCAGTCATATACAGAGCCATATCTACATATAAATTTAATTTTGTTGGACAGTAGGCCCAATCCTGCATTCCTTGTGTGCACTCAAACTCCTATAACAGCAACAAGTATTTTGGGTATACCAAAATCTGAGTTCAGACCCTATCCACCAAGTTATCTTTTGCTACAAAAATAAGGTCTTGAAGTTTTAAACAGAGAAAGTTTGGCAATATATTATGAATGATGTTCAATGTTTCTGATATTTGTAATACTGTTTTTAATGGACAGGAGGGCTATTCTACAGGATTTCCATTACTGTCTTCAATTACAAGCCCATTTTAGAGTCAAAAGTACAGAGTGTGGTGGCCGAATGGGTAAGTTAAGTTTCTCCCTATTTATGTGAGTTGTATATTTGTGAATCCACCTTAAATTATGTCAAATCGATAAGAGTTGGGGAAAAAGGGGGAACATCAAAGAAACCAGTTGGTCTAGTTTATGAACTCTTGGGAGCAGGGTCTGTTATTTGTTTGTACAGTAGTTAAAACAGTGGGAACATGCTACTTCTTTAGGCCCTTAGGTACCATGGGTAAAATTTTCAAATGTTATCTAAGGAGCTTGGGAATTTCAGTCCCATTTTCAAAAGTGATGTAGGCATTTAGGAACAGAAATCCATGTGTGTTAGGCACCTGGAACTTTTCAGAATCCCACCAGGTGGCTATCTGAACCTTTAGGCACCTAAATGCCTTTTAAAAATGTAGCCTTTATACATCTAAGTCTCATTCAAAGTCAACAGGACTTAGGATCCTAAGTGCCTAAGTCACAAATGAAAGTAGTGCTTAGGCTCCTAAGTCACTTAGGTGTTTTTGAAATGTTACTCTACAGCAATAGAAATGAGGGGTCAACACTACTAGTGGTCCGTGGGCCAGAGTTTGTGTATGTCTGGAGCAGGGATTCTCAAAGCCATGTATACTTGCTATGATTGTCATAATACCCAGAAACTGCCTTGTTTATTGTAGCATGCTCTCCCCATGCCAGGCTAGTTTTATGCTGTTCCAAGGGATCCAGAATTGTCAAGCCACCAAATGCAGCTTGATGTGCATAAGTGGATGGGCTGCAAACACAGGTCATCAAAGTGATCAGGAAAAGATCAGAAAATAATAATCAAGATACCGCCAGAAAGAACTCTCTCAGCAAGCTACTATTAGAATACAAAGAACTTCAAATATAATATTTCTGGAGGAGGCATAGCTCAGGGGAACCGTGTGATTTTCCAAAATAACTTTTGCCTAATATTGACATTTTACCGTAACATTTATTTATGTGTAATTAACTGCTTTCAAGCTAAAGCACATTGCAAGTATGAGGTTGTCTTAAAAATGAGGTCAACACATATACAAAAGCAGAAAAGTAGGCAGAACAGTAAGATCTTGTTCTTGTTTATGAGGTGTTTTAGAATTTGATTTAGTACATTAACCTTCTCTAACTCATATTAGGAGCTGTTTCACACAGATTAGATATGTGGGAGAATGTATTTTTATGTTCTGATAGCTGTTTGTTGTTGTTGTTGTTATTATTTGTTTATTTATTTGGTGGTAGAATGCCTACCTAGATAGGCCTCCTTTTTCTTTTTCATATAAATGTAAAGAATTTTCAATGGTAAATTACTGTATATCTGTGAAAAGTTTTGATAATACAGCAACCTGAAGTGATATTTGCATGCTACCAACACATAATTTTATATCCTAAAACAAATTTTTGGGCAAAACACTTTGGGAATATACAATAGTTGGAATCTGCTTTAGAGCATTTTGATGTCAATAACGTTCCATAAAGTGTCACATTGTAAATTAGATCAGGTGATGGTTGATAGATGTAATTGAGGCTCATTACTTTTTTGTTAGTGGCATGAGGTGGACATTTTGCTTTGTACAGGTGGAGGGGCAGCCTTTCTATTTTTCTATTATTACTATTATTTTTTCCAGAAGAAAAATCATTTCCTGATGATAGAATTATTGACACAGAGCTGCAGTATTTATATTTCTGTAGCAAGAGACCTTGAATCTGTACATTCATTATTAAAATAAATTATACTCTACGAAATGACTGATGTAGATTTAATGATGATGTTTGGTGGACGTTGGCACTGAAAAGTGACAATTATGCTTTATATTCTTATTGACCTGCTGCATCTAAATGTCTTAGAGAAGATTCCCATTGTTCTCTTAAAGCAATCAGTGAAAAGCTGGTCCATAGAGCACAGTTGGCTCCAGCCAGGTATTTCATACAGTGTAGGATCCTTAGGGCGGGGATCAATGGAGTAGTTGGTTTGCATTCCGTCTGAACGATAGGAGGTCTCACACCCTAAAAATTGATTAAATACAGTGTGTCTATCTTGTATATTACTCCCACAATGAGGTTATGAAGGGTCTAGTCTCGGTGTGCCAATCAGCCTACTGCAAAGACACATGGTGAACTGATGAAATTCTTCACTGCTGTAGTGTTGAAGTCACTGAGTATGGACTTCTGGGTTTTAATTCTTGAACATGGCCAAAAAAATACTTTGTTCCACTCTCTTGGCCACTGTAAAGTAGTCATTGAAAGAATGCAGTTGAGCACCATCAGGGCAGGCCGCAAAGTCCTTCTCCCCAGGACAGGTACTTTCTCGACTCTCAATTTCCTCTCAAGATCACAGTCTGGGGAAACAAACAAACAAACAAACCAACCCTCTCCATCCATTGAACTTTCACCCCCACAAGTTACAATTTAATAATCCTCCCCAGATTTACAAAATCCTCCAATGTCAGTCATAGGGCGGTGGTACCAGGCAGCCAGGCATTACCATCCTTGTAATTATTCTCTCTGTATTTTTCAGCTAAATCAGACCTTCCAGAACTGGAATTATACTGTGTATGTGGTCAATATCAGGTAAATGTTGGTCATGATTGGGAAAATACCTGATTTAAGTCCTTAATGGAGTTACAACACACTAATTGATATTTATGATTCTTGCTTTTTAAGTGTTCAGCCAACCACTGTGAATGAACTGACAAGGGAGAAAAGAAGCATCACTGATCAAAGGTAACATTCTGGGACTTTTTAGTGATAGAGGCAACACATACTATCAAAATTGGGTGTGACATTATTGCATGCTATGGGCCAAACCCTTCCGATTGGTAAATGTCATTTATGGCTACCTACTGCCCTGGATCTGCACACAAGCCTCACATTGGTATGATGTGTACTGTAATTTAAACTACCTTGGATTTAAATCAGATAGTTCAATGAGCTCCTTAAAACTTGGCTGATCATTTTTCAAAACTTAATTTTTACCTGTCACAAAATGTTGCAGACCTGTCTAACGTACATGGGAAGCAATATCCATTCTTCTGTCACAGCACTATCTATCTTAGGGTTTTCCGTAGCACCCATCACTGGTATCTAAGCACTATCTATGGAAAGAGGCATTTTTTCTCCTCTGCCTCATCTCTAAGGGCCTGATGCAAAGCCTATTGAAGTCCATAGGAGTCTTTCAATGGACAATGGATCAAGACCAGGTGGTAGAAAATCATGCTGGAACTGAATGCCAAGTTGATGCAAATCATACTACTTACCACATGCCCTCACTTCCTGATTTCAGTGGGCTGCTGATTAGGCACTAGGGTTGTGATTTGCAAAGATAGCCTAAGAAAGTCAGGTGTCTAACTACCGTTGAAAGCCTATGAGAGTTGGGTGCCTAACTTCCATGGGGTCTCTTTGAAAATCTCAATCCAAGTTGTGGGAGGCAAATGAGAAGGATGCTTATCTTCGGACTAAGAAAAGGAGTACTTGTGGCACCTTAGAGACTAACAAATTTATTAGAGCATAAGCTTTCGTGAGCTACAGCTCACTTCATCGGACTGAATCAAGGGCAGGTGGCCAAAACACACTGGCTGCTGTGGGGTAAAGAGAGACTGCATATGGAGTACATCTCCTGGCAATGTAGGTAACTGCTTTGTCATGAAGATGTACATGTGAATTGTTGTGACAGGATAGAGCCTTTTATCCCATGGTAGCCCATTCAGGGATCGTTGTCCGGAGCTAGTTTCTGAGTTCTGAGCTCTCAGTTCTTGTATACTCTTCCTTACTCTTAGTGACCTGACAACTGCCTGTGAGAGATGGATGTTGTCACCACTGAGGGAAGGAATCAAGGGATGCAGAGGGGATGAAAAGCTTTTCCTTCCAGTGTCCCTGCATCTATTACCATAGAATTGGCTGCCCAGCCTGTCAGCAGCCCTGCTCCTCTAATACAATTACAGGAGACTCAAGCAGGTTTCAGCCTCACATCCTCCTACTATCACCCCTAGGACTTTTTTCCTCCCTTTTCTCTCTATTCTGGTCTCTAAGAAAAGAAGGGAAAGAGGAAGAAATATCTCTTTCTACTTACAGTGCTGGAAGTCTGTGTGTAAGTGCTCTGTCTGACAAGGTGCTAAGACTTCTGGGTCCAATCCAGCAAAGCATTTCAGCATTATTTAATTTTAAGAATGTGAGCTTTACTTCAACAGGACTATTTACATACTTAAAATTCAGCATGCCCTTAGAGTGCTTTGTTGGATCAGGCCCAGAGTGCTCAACACCATTTCGGGATTGAGCTCTGAGATACCGGTTCAGCGCTGCACATGACTTTATCAGAAGACTGTCCCCAGACAAGTGGCCTTCAGGAACTGGAGGCAAAATCCAGGGAATCCAAAATAAAGTGCTAAATTAAATAACCCTTATCTTTACTCCAAAGTACCTTGTGATATCTAAAAGTATTGGCTGGGGAGTAAAACCATCCTCTAAATCACTTTTTTAGAAATAGGAATGTGCAGTTCTGAAGGTAAGACTTTGTCCTTTTCCTTTTTCTTTTAGTTCTTGGAGTTTATATTGCTCCTTCAATATCCTTCTCATCCCACTGTGTTCACTGTCATGTTGTAAGGAGTTAGCCTAGCTGCTATGCAATTAATCTTGCTGTTATGAATCCTCCTAATATCTAGCAATGTGAATTTATGGGTACTATATGAACACCCCCTTTTCTTGATTCTTCATTCATCACATTGCATTTCAGAGGTAATGGGGATTATGTCTAACTCAATACAGTACAATTTTTCAGAAGTCAAGGTCTGATCCAAAGACCAAATAAATACAATGGCTTCAATAGACTTTGGGTCAGGCCCAAATAGAATCGAAAGCATTGTCCCTTCATTATGAGGTATTTATTTCAAATATTAATTGTGTTACATATAACAAGAGTCTGTTACTCTAGGTTGTTGTGTTGCACATGCCACACAAAAAAATAAAAGACCTATAAGGCCCGAGATTATGTCTGAAGAAACTGACTGAAATAATTAGGATTGCCTGGGTGGAATTAAGGGTGGAATTTAGCTCAATGGGTGTTTTGAGTAGAAATTAAAATTACTTGCTGTATCTTTCTAGTGTTTTTTTGTTAGTGGCATGTATTTTCATCTCGTAATGTCACATAGAGTGGAATCCACTGGGAAAGCCTGTATTCTTCCAGTGCCAGCAACAAGTGTGTATACATTTCTCACAATATACTGTCTTGTCATTGCAAAAGCAGGGGATTTAGCTTCCCAGTAGTCTCCACTATTCCTGTCTCTAAAGACCAGTCTTTCAAATCCTTGTAGCTCACATATATTAGTACACAGATATTTGCAGTATTGACAGAGGAAATCGATTGAATCTCAGGTAAAGACCTAAAAAAACACCTTCCCTGTTACTTCCTCCAGACTGATGACTTTAAAATGTTTGTTAAAATTTTTCAGTTTCAAGTTTTTCTTGGCCAAGATTCAAAAGAAACCAAATAGCATTTAGGGTAAAATTTATAGCTATGAAAAGTTAGCTGGTGACACTTGTAAATCTTTATCCAAAATGGAGGTAATATTTATTTCTTACTTTTAGGATGATCTGGTAGAAGGTCTTAAACTTTCTTTTTTTATGGATGAGTCTTGCTCTCAATGTGTATTCATAAGGATTTTTAAATAAATTATCAAAGATTATATTTTCTTGTTTTCCATACTATGGACAGTCATAAATAATGCTGATCTCTTAGTTTCAGGAAGCTCAGTATGTCATCTATCTAATACATTTCCCTTTGCTTTCAAATACTTTTCATTCCATTTTCTCTCAGGTTTTTTCTAAACCCAGACGGGCTCTGAATTTAAAACTTCAGTCCTAGCCCATAAGCATCATGGCCTTTGACCTTATCTTCTGTAGATGTAATCCTATTTGTCTTGGTCTTTTTAACTCACTCAACATCATCTCTCACCTACTTTTCTCTGATTTTTGCTCAGAATCATGGTCTTGGTTCTTTAATTTGTCTGTCTTAGTATCTATCCTCTTTTTTTGCATTCGTCCAATAATTTTTTAATGCTCTAACCTCACTCTCTCTGTGTCCTTACCGTGCATATAATTATTTCATTCAATAGTTTGAACTACTTCCAAACTGCTTCCACTGTAGTCATTTTCTGCTGTTTTACTCTAATCTGTTTCCATCCTCATTTGCTATATTGCAGCCATAACTTTTAAAACAGCCTCAGCATAGTACAGTTCTTCATCAGATCTCCTGAAGTGATGGATACAGAACCCATAGATACAGAATTACACAGAGAGAAAATGGGAGTGGAGAAGCTGTCATTTTGGGGCATATTAAAAATAGATATTTTTTTAAAAAGTTATAAACAATTACATTCTGGAGAAGAGAAAAACAAAATAAAAACATGAAGTGGCTTGTTATTCTTTCATTGCTGAGCTCTATGAGCTGAAGCAAAACAAAGTGCACTGTGCTTATGATGTGATAATTCAATGTGATAATGAGAGTCTCATGCAATGCCAAGTCCAAAAGTGAATATTATTATCAGCACCTTGAACACTGTAAAGATCTTTGGATGGCAGCAATGTGACAATATCATGCATTGATTATTAACTAAAGCAAGAGACAGAATTTTATCACAACAGTGCTGTAGTTTTGTGTGTGTTTAATTTTCTCATCTTAGTAGCAGTGTCTCTATCCCAGAAGGTGCTGGTTCAAAATAGTGTTGAAAGGACACTCCAGATGGGGTATAAGCACAGTGGTTTGTGAGCATGGAGGTCTTTTTTTTCCACCATTTTGTACAAATCATTATCAATAAAGTAAATCTTTGTTCTTTCTGAAGATAAAATGTATGTGGTTTTTTGTTTCTTCCATTGATTGATCTTGCCCTTTTTGACACCACAGTAATGCCTGCTGCTGCTGCTTTTTCCAGAAAGATCCTTCAGATTCTAGGTGTAGCCATTTGACCAAAGTTGGGTCGTTTGGGTAAGAGAAATGGCTTCCTCAGACCTATTCAGCATATTTTTATTTAAGTATAGGTATATTTCCTTATACTTTTTTCCAAGCAATTTTGCAAACCTTGAACCTTGATTCCATATATGAGCTTTTCTCCACTTACCAGCAAAATAAGATTGTGCTTGCTCCAATCTCCACTACTTGGTTGTCATAATTTTGGCCCATACTCTGAACTTAATGACTCCTACTACGGGAAATAGCAGTTCTAACTACTGTTTAACAATTCGTCCAGATAAAAACATCAGTCACTGTTAACATGTTTAAAAGATCAGTTGCTAAATCTACATAGAAATCTCTTCTCTTAGACATGAAAGAAAAGAAGTTCTACCAGGCCTGATTCTGCTCATTAAAGTCAGTAGGAGTTTTCTGTTAATTTCAGGAGGAAGAGAATCAGGCTTCTGATGAATTCTGGGTGATGTGATGTTTAATGGAATGTTTAATGGGAAGGATTCTTGAGACTAGATAGACTACTGTTTAGAAAGTGCTATGGCTTCAGCCAAGAGTTAGCAGCTGCAAGACCCCCTGTTCTTGTTTTTATTTTATTTTATTTTTTTTTTTGGTAAATTATCTTTAGTCATTAAAGTATGTGACAAACTATAAAGTAGGCAAATAAGAGTTTATGGAGGAAGCTGGCATAGTGCCCGACACTTCCATTGTTCATAATTGCTTTCAAATACATTATGAAGTATAAATACCAGAGTTCATATAAAGTAACACAATTGTAATGTCTGCTTTTATTTAAAAAAAAATCCTGCTAAACCCTACTGCAAAATCGCTCAGCATTGGCCCAACTCTGCTCCCTTTGAAGCCAATGGAAGTTATATCACTGAATTCAATGGGAGCAGAATGCTAAGCACTTTTGAAAATCCAGCACTGTGCACACACATTTGCTTTTTTTAAAGTGTTTTATTTCTTTGTAAATATTTTGCTTGTGAAAGATGTCAAATTCCGAGTCCTGGAGACTGAAGTCCTCTCGGGATCCATGGAAAAGGTACAAGGTTCTCCACAAAGCCCCACTAGTATATTTTAGCCATGACCCTGTAGGGAAAATCTCTGTGAGCAAATGGGTTATTCAGTCTGCATGCTCATTCAATCATTGGCCTGTCTGATGCAACTGCCAATAAGGAGCTTTGATCCAGCTCCCATTGTCTTCCATTGAGCCTTTCCATTGACTTCAGTGGGAATTGGGTGGGGCCTGAAGTTATCAGAGCGCTAGTTGTACTGGGTTATTTTGTGATGTCGACAATTTAATGATAATGTAACAAATTCATTTCATATAAGCTGGCATCAGCCTTTGGTCACTGCTGACACAACATGGCTTTTAACACTTTTTTTCCCCTTTACTATAGCATTCCCCTTTTAATTTGTAGTAGATTGTAGATTTTTACACTTCATCATGACATACCATATAATATTAATAGTAAGCACCTATATAAGACTGAATACCAATGCAAAACAAATGTTATGTTATGAAGCAAATTCATTATGATCAACTATTTGTCTTGCCACCCCAATTCTATGGGGAGGAATGTAACTCAAACAAAGACACATGGGCATATAGGAATTGCCATATTGGATCAGAGCAGTGAGCCATCTAGTCCAGTACACTGTCTCTGAAAAAAGCTAGTGCCAGATGCTTCAGAGGAAGGTGTAAGAAACCCTGAGGTGAAAAATTATGGAATAATTTATCCATAGAGGAAGTTTCTTCCTAATGCATGCCCATTTGTGTTTAATTTATATCCTGAAACGTGAGGATTTTATGTCCCTTCTAAAATATCCACTTCTTCTTGTATTATGAGAGGGTAACTAGGAGCTCCTGACTTACCTTCTCTATACCACAGATTACTGTGTATACGTCTATCATGTATCCTCTTATTTGTCTGCTCTCTAACCTAAACATTCCCAGTCTTATCAATATTACCTCATTTAGAAGTCTCTCCATGACTCAAATAATTTTGTTGGTCATCTCCAAACTCCCTCTATTCTGCTATATCTTGTTATAGGTAGGGTGACCAGAACTAAACAAATTATTCCAGGAAAGGCGCTCCCATTGATTTATATGATGGGATTATCAGATGTTCAGCATTAATTCCGTTCCTTATACATTTGAACATTTTGCCTGCTGTGTGGATCACCACTGCTCATTGACCAGATGTTTTCATTGAGTAGTTCACAGTCATGGCTGGCTCTCTTTTCTTGAATAGTTGCATTTACTTTAGAATTCAGCAACAAGTTGTTCAAATTATTCCTTCCAAGTCATGCACCCCTCTATGCTGCAGACCTTATCGCATGTATACCAGTGTATGTTTAAACTTGCTACTAATTTACAGACATCTTTAAAACTTTTCTGCTCATCTTCAAAACTGCATAACAAAGTAAGATGTGTAGAGAGAAGCTGAAATAGCAGACTTAAGTCAAATTTCCAATAGTGCCTTGTGACTTACGAGCCTAAGTCCCAATGAATTTCAATGAGTGTTAGTATCCTAAGACATTTAGGTGCTTTTGAAAATTTTACTCTATGTATTTAAAAAAAATTTGGATTCCTAGCCCCCAAATAAGTTTACAATGATAACAAAACTAATTAATAATGACTAGGTAGCTGAGAGACTACAGTTGCATTCTGAAAAGGGACATATTAAATACACGATTAGTTTAGCCAATTAATATTATACATGGAATAAGAGAAAAAAGAAAAGTCCACTGTAATAATAATTGATTATTTATATTTCAGTGTGATCTACTTTACTGTACATAGTGCATTCCTTTGGGGCTATATTGTGGCTTTTAGGACATGGCATCCTTGATGGCAGTTCCAAGAGTCATTGTGCCTGAGGGAAGCTCATCACTCTGGGTAGCAGTGATGTAAGCACACTTGCACCTCTGTTATACCCTGGCTCAGGGTGCAACATGTGCTATCCTCCTCCTTCCATGTCAGCTCCGCTCAGCAGACTTGTGAAGAAGGCAGCAGGTCTTCCACGGGTTTCTCACAGCTAGTGCTAGCTTCATCTTTCCCCATCTTGCACACTTATGCCAGATGACCACAATCTGTTCTTCGGTACACAGTGATTTCAGTGTGATAGAATTTCTCATTATGATTTTTGAATGGAGTTTCATATAAACATCCATTTGCTATAGTATTACTACCTTCATTGTGAAGGATGAATGTGTGTTTTAACGTTGGGCTCACCCATCATTACATCACTGAAGCAGTGTTTCATCATTGACATTTACATGAAAATTGGCCTACTATTTCACAAATTCAAACTAAATTTTATATTTCAACATCAAAATGTTCTTTGTCTGGGATCTGACTGCTACAAAAATGGAGGGATATGATCAGCTCAGAACTGTGTTAATTATCAAGTTAAAGTAATTATTATCTATTACAGGTTGTTAACATGAGTCATTTTGTACAACTTAATAATATTTGTAATGTATGTCAAAATATAAAGGAGTTCCATGTTACATAATATGTACAGTATATCCTGTAAGAGTTATCAAAAGCCAGATAAACAGAATAGTTTAACAGATGTTCTTTAGTTCTTTAGTGCTGCATAATCAATTTTTCCTCCTTGTAAATAGTCAGGATAACTAACCCATTTATACCTGATCTATCATTACTCCTGCTATTCTGTTGCCATTAGAGCATGGCTTTGGTTGCTGAATGTCCAAAGTCACATTCTGATTAGCTGGTAGAACAGGATATAAACAATGTGAGAGTAGTGACCCTTTGTCTATGACCTCCCTTTTGCTGAAGCTGGGAGTGGCAGCAATTTATTAAGTTTTTATCTCTTAAAGTAGAAATAGGTGAAATAGATGATGGAGCCAGAACCTTTTGGGAAAGATGGTTTAGAGGCTGGAGCCTCTTGGGCAGGAGCGGCGGGAGGGGGCAGGGGACTGAAACTGACATGCTCCTAGGAAGTTCTCATTCTTCCTCTGAAATAGATGCCATAATAACCCCTTTACCACTGTTAGCCTTGTGCCTCACAATGCACCCTAAATATGTATCAATAGCCTGCTAGTGCACAGCCTGTTGAGGTTATAGCTGTGAATTAATATTCTATTGAAGCCAATGGAATGTTAGGATGAACTTGGTAAGTGTGATAGCACAGCAGGGATGATCGGTCTAGAGGTACAGCTGCAGCTGTAACTCTACTGGGGCCACCTGCATCCAAAGCAAATGGGAGACTAGTGGCCAGGTTTAAACATTTGCTCAGCAGTATAAAAGAAAAACTGTATATTTACTAGTGCAAGAGCAGAGAATAAATGTTTCTATTTATATAAACAGTAAATATGTGCCTATTTGCACACTGGCATCTCTCCTTTCAGCTTCCAAGGAGCCCATAATTGAGCCTGGCACCTGGGTCAGTGTTATGCCTTCCTACTACTAGCCTGGCACAGCCCTTGCACATCTTCTTGTTTCTCCTCTAATCGTTTTTCCTATATCTTCGGGTATTCACATATCTTCGTGAGATTTTTGAGCAGTGGCTTTTTGTCCCTATGACCTGGGCTTCTCTCCTGTCTTGGAAAAAGTCTAGCTGAGACCTCTCTTTTCATCTCACCATTCCATCTGAATGGCCAGCAATGATATCCTGCATCCAGAAAGTCCATGAGTCTGGACAAGGGGAGGATATTGTTCTAATTCCCACACAGGAGAGGGACCAAGGATCCTTGTGCTCGAGAAAGGATCAATGGGTTTCTGTCCAAAACAGTTATTACTATTCCACAACTACTTGTTTCTATTCGACTAAGCAACCAATCTTTCCTAATTAGGTGTAACATTTTCCGAAGTACCTAAATGACTTAGTAGTCCAAGTCTCGTTGACTTTCAATGGAACTTTGGTTCCTAAGTCACTAAGGGCCATTTTTAAAAGTATTTAGGCACTTAAAAATACAGATAGTTCCCAAGTGGGGTTTTCAAAAGTATCTAGATGCTTTAGAAAATCCATCTTGGCACCTATCTGCATCTTTAGGTACCTAAATACCTTTCAAAATCTGACCCTTAGGTGCGTTTAATATTTTTACCTTCGATCTTTTAGAGAATTGCTTCAATAATAGTAGCTGTTGGTGGGATTTCCCAACAGTGCCAGGTTTGGAGGGCTATCTGTGTAAGAGAAGGCTAATTTACAGGTAAGGAACAATATTTTCTGAGATATTCCCTCCATATTGGGATAGACATGGTTTGCTCAGTCTCTCTCATGACATATAGAGATTAAAATACGGGCAGGTACCTTCATCATAAACCTTATTTAAGCTGGTTGGATATTTTAATTTCAAAACCCCAATTCCTTTGTTATATCTCATTCTGATTCAAACACTGGGATAATTTTCCTTGCAGATTTGTGGTTTGGGCTCTTCTGGTTTACAACTCTACCAACAACATCAGTTTAGAAGAGCAAGCCATCCGGCAGAAACTCATAAGCAATAATGAAACCATAGGGGATGGACTGAGGGTCCATACAGTGGATGTTGATCCAGTAGGTAGGTAAAGAGGTTTCAACTTTGCCATTCTTCAGGTTTTGTTTGCTTGCCCCAAAACAAGTCCCTTCCTTCCCCCCTTCCCCCCCATTTAGTGAACACTAAAGGCTCTAACAATGGACTTTCCAGTTGTACTGAAATCTGGTATCTCCTAATTCAGATTAAAATTATGACCAGACAATTCCATCAATGGACTGTCAGCAACTGGTCTGTGGGCTTCAAATTGCCATTCTGATATCCAAGTTCTCAACTTCTAACTCAGCATAGCTCTGTAGGCATCTGTCAATTTACAGCAGCTGATGATCTGGCCTGGTATCTCCGGGACAAAGGTGTACAATGTACAGCACCCAGCCATTACAAACATGTTGCAGGCACCCACTGGAGAAAAAATGATTGCATGTAAACCACAGAATGATTAATAAAATGTGATGCAAGAGAGACTGATAAATTAAACTATAATTTACTTGATAGAAGTTGAGATTTGTTCTCATTTGTGTACATTGTTGTTTTATAGAAAAATGTACAGCTGAAGAAAACCCTCCAAACTATTTCTGGCCAGATACCAGACCCACTGTAACCAACTTTACATTGTGCCATGGGAGCTCAGTCCAGATTGCATCAAGAACATGGTAAGTAATCATGGAGACCTGTCAGAAGCTGTGAGCTGTCTAATGGCAAAACCAATATTCAGTATTCACAATTTAGTGTGAATGCCATTTAAATTGTGTCCGATTTAGCCCATGAATTGATCAGCATTATTTTAAAGTGAGGTTACTTTCATATTGTGACACATGCAGGCCCAAATAGCACAGAGAGGCACATGTTTTTGGAGTAGAGATATTTCCTTGATTAGTAGTAACTGGGAAAAGATACAAATAGACATCACTTCTTCAAGGTGTAAATACTATCTGGTCAAAAAATAACTATAATTGTATCTTCTTACCTAACAGATCTGCTCCTGTTTATCTTCAAATCATTCTTCTTATTTAACTGTCAAAAATAATTTTTTACTACAGCTAGTACTGAAGAACCAATAGTAAACTGGATTCTAAACTGATTTGTCCATCACAAACAGTATTCTTAGCTGAATTCTGGTTGAAGAGGTTTATTTGGTAGGTTCTGAGACCTCTCATCTCGTTAAAGCAAAGTCAGACTCACCTTAAATACTCTGAAAAGTGCACTAAAATCCATAGATTTAACAGAGACACCGGTTTTATGGCTCATTACAACAATTCATAACACACCCAACTGCCTACTAATCCTCCATTGTCCTACAGTATAGGTATTAATTGCCTGTTTCATTTTAAGTGGTCTCCTACAGTGTGTGTGAACCCCTTAGCAATCTGTCCTACCTTGTATTTAATTTGGACATTCTGGTTATCTTCCCCAGGCCTTAGGAAGAACTCTGTGAAGCTCAAAAGCTAGTCCCTTCCAC
The DNA here is from genome assembly GCF_009764565.3 of Dermochelys coriacea. Classification (NCBI taxonomy): domain Eukaryota; kingdom Metazoa; phylum Chordata; order Testudines; family Dermochelyidae; genus Dermochelys; species Dermochelys coriacea. The sequence continues at coordinate 109,470,235 of NC_050070.1, forward strand.
AGCAGAAATTGGTCCAATAAAAGATATTACCTCACCTACCTTGTCTTTCTCATTTCCTGGGACCAACACAGCTACAACACCGAAATTTGCAATTTGGCAGTAGTTCATAATAGCAGGGAGTAAAGATGTGGTTAAGGCTTTAGGCGGGAGGTTTTAAGATTTCGACTGGGGACTCAGGAAACTTAGGTTCAATATTTGGCCTTGCCATAGACTTTCAGCCAAAGACTTCCTGTGTGAGCTTCAGCAAGGCACTTAATCTCTCCATGCCTCAATTCGCCACCTGTAAAATGGGGTAATAATCTTGTCTTTCCTCCACGTTTTGGCCTGTCTTCTCTATTCAGACTATACATTCTTCAGAGCACCGACTGTCCTTTCCTGTGTGTTTGTACAGTACCTATCACAATGAGGCTTTGATCTAGGCATGATGATGATACCAATGATGATAATAACTATAGTTAATATGATAGCCATAAGCAATAATACAGGCTATTATGAAAGAATGAATTCTTTTAAAGCCATAAAAAGACTTGTCTGCCTACATTGTATCTGGGACATGGTCTGAGAAGGCTGATCCAGCTCTTTTACTTTCTGGAAACAAGATGGCAACATGAACATCAGCCTCAAGGTTTTGTGCCAGACAGGAAAACAACCAGAGTTTGTGTTTAACTAACTTACTTCCTCAGCCTGTTAATCTTGTACAAATACCATTAGGTTCTGATTGAACAACATTTGTTGCAAAGTAGCTAGTGCAGGGGTCACACTGTTTTGATGTGTGTGCCACTGAGTGACTACACATTGAAGCTCCTGGCCTTTACTGCCCCAGGACCTCTTATCTCTATTGCACACTCATTGGGGACTACACAATGACTTTGATTGTCAGCATATTTCTAATCCAAAATTTGTATTCTGCTTTGTAGTAGGTTTTTCTTGCCTAGCTGTCTCCAGTAACTCTTGCCACTGTACTGGGAACAAAAAGAAGCAGGCAACTACATGCTGAGCTGCTACACTGTAGAAACAAAAAGATACCAAAGATTTTGTGTGTGTGTGGTTCACAGAGGATGAAATGCACAGCCAAAATGTGTAAGCATTCTGCCATCTGGTGTGAAAATGGTGGGCATGATTAAGTGGAAAATGGCAGTGGAGCAGAAATTCCGTGATGTTTTGATCCCAACCCTCAAAAAAGGCTCAAATAGACAGCCTATGTAGTTTAACCTGTCCCAGGCATGGAGGAAAATGTTTAATTTAGTAATGTCTCTGTGACACTGGGTCCTAAGCAAACCCCAGAACAACAGAAGACTGACGTGGCCTGCAAACATTGTACAGTATGGATCACAGATTTGGCAGTACTAAGGTAACCAGGTGCTGGTTAGCACATCAATGAAACCTACTGTCGTGTTCTTGCTGATGCATGGAACTCAGATACTCAGTCATAGAAAAAATGTTAGAGGGACAATGCCAGGTTACAATTTATATTTCCCAAAGCTACATTAAAAAAGCATTAAATATGCTATGTCAAAGCACTCAATATTTAGGATATGCCAGAATTAAGATGGCCTTAATTTGTCCCGCTTGTGTGTATGTGTTATGGTACCATTTTTTATTACAGGGCCATAGTGTGTTTTTTCCATAGTTTGGAAATATAATCCATGGAAATAATCTATTGCTGTGAGGTTTTAATAACAGATTTTTTAAATGATTACTTATCAGTGATTCTTTAACCTGGTGATACTTCTCAGATTTGTCACATACCCTTTATCACATCCTAGACACCTGCCTACCTATCCTTGCACAGGATCAAGGATGGCAGAAAGTTTGTGTCCAGCTTTCTTGCAACTGTTCACACTCTTCTTACAGCCACTGCTCTTTTCACATAGGGTTGATTCAAAGCCTAACTAAGTTAAAGTTAAAATATAATGGCAGGATTTGGCACTTTATGTGAAAATTTCAACTACTTTTCAAAACATGTGGTCAGGACATATTAGGAATGCTCTAGTACCACATAGGTGCTTTGGTCACTCCTGAAATATAACTCTATATCCTCAACTAGTCTAAATCCTCACCGCTTCATTGGAGACAATGAAACTATGGCAGTTCACACCAGCTGAGGATTTTTGCACCATTATTGATGTTACTGGTTTTTTACAACAATCAACCACAAATTCCCAATATCGATCATATTTTGTTAATTTTCATTGTAATTTTGTTGCTGCCAGGACTGTAATTTTAATGTAACATGATGCTGTGAAATTTACAAATGAATTTTGAAACATCCAGCTTTATTTTGCTACATTATTCTGAATAATATGACATGCTTTGCATAAATGCATATTCTGTCATTTTTTTCCTCCATAGTTTTTTAAACCCGCACAACTATACATCATACTGGGGCCAACCTGATCTTAGAAATTGCACAGGTAAGTGTATTGATATTCATCCTTTATCTAGGAGCAATTTCCCTACACCCTCCTCTCCTCCAGGGACAATGTACACCTCCCCCTAAACTCTCCCATCACCCCCAATCAAGAAGAAGAACATACCAAGAACTAAAGAATATACCAACATGCCATCTGAAGGTTCAAGTGGCGTATCTACAACAGCCCAAAACACTGAAGAAATAGTGTCTCCACAACCTAAAGGCAGTCCTGATGTTTCTTGGTCAAACCTTTTCCATTTATTGAAGTTACAGAAGATGGCTACTGGTGCACCTCTTGCAAAAAAGATTACAAAGAAGGAAAGCTTCCCACTGCTAAAATTGCTAAAACTGGAGGATCTTGGTTTGCTAGACCAATCAGCAAAGCCAATGCTGACAAACTACATGAAAAGGCTGCAAAACATGAAGCCTCTGGACTGCAAGCCTTATAAGCCAGTCATTGTAAAAGCCAGTTTTAGAAGTACTGAATGAGGCTGTTAAGAATGCTGCAGAGACAACACAGTTTATGTGAATAAACACAGCTGTTGGCATCATACTTGCATTGTCACTTGTTAACCCTGAAGTTGGACACTGTTTCTGAACAAGATTGGCAAGTGCTCGCTATCTTTCTGCAAGAAACTCAACTGACTGATTAGAAGCATGAAATGCAAAAGTGAAAGACTCAGCAGTTGAAAAACTGAAGAACTGTCTCATCACATTGAAAAAATTTGCATACATGACCGATGAATGCATCAGTGCAAATTGGCATCAAGCATTAAGTCATTGCATATATTATCTTAGTGTCAGTGGTAGGCTTGTAGATACATTTCTAGAAGTTCAGGTTATAGAAGACCCATCAGCTGCATGTGTGACAACCCACATCTTAGAGTTAAATGCTTGTAAATTGAACACCAAACAGATGGCTGCTTGTGCATTTGATGGAGCTGCAAACTTCTCTGGAAGACATGGTGGAGTACAAGGTTTTATCAGAGAAAAGTGTAATCATAATCTCTCCTATACACACTGCAGAGGCCATCTTAACTTCAGTATCCAAAAAGATAATGGAACAAAAAATTAAGCAATCAATTTGCAAACACCTAGAAGATAATAAGGTGATAAGTAACAGCATGTCAAACCAATCTAATAGCTTTCTCTGACAGGGTAACAAGCTTATTGGATGGGGGGAAGTGGTAGATCTGGTATATCTTGCCTTTAGTAAGGCTTTTGATACTGTCTGAAATAACCTTCTCATAAGCCAACTAGGGAAATACAACTTGGAGCTACTATAAGGTGGGTGGATAACTAGTTGGAAAACTGTTCCCCAGAGGTTCACTGTCAAGCTGGAAGGGCATATTGATTTAGGTCCCGTAGGGATTGGCTCTGGATCTGGTTCTGTTCAATATCATCATCAAAGATTTAGATAACAGCATCGAGAGTACACTTATAAAGTTGTGGATGATTCCATCTTGGAAGGGGTTGCAAGTGCTTTGGAGGATAGGATTAAATTCAAAATGATCTAGACAAACTGGAGAAATGGTCTGAAGGAAATAGGATGAAATTCAATAAGCAATTGGGCTGTGATGTGATAGAGAATTTGAATACAGAGTGGAATGTCATATGACGAATGAATAAAGATTTTGCTTTAGCTTCTTTTTTATCATCACTAGTGGGTTAACCTGATCTTTGTGCTACGTTTCCTGGGATGAAAGAAGTAGGAATTCATCTCTTGCTATCCCTAGTCACAACAGCTCCAGTTGGGCATTCTTTTTCATCAATGAATAGAATTTTGTGCTTTGAAAGAAGTCACCTTCTGCCTCATTATGTGAATGAACTAATGAGCATAGCAACCGAAGGACTGGAATACCGTACACACAAGAAGCCACAAAAGAGGAGTGCACCTCATTCAAGAAGTTCATTAACAGAATTGTGCAAAATTACAAGAAATCAAAAAGGATGTAGATATAGTGCTTCACTGAAGGCCTGAGTAGCCAACTTTAATATATGTGATGATTTTAAAACAGGAGTTAAAGTAATAGAAGGGTCTTAAAACGTTTTTCAGTTTTTACTATGGTGACATACAGCCCATCTTCACTCTCATGGTCTCATCCCCTGTAAATTCTAACACACACCCCTAATTTCAATGCCTGGGGAAAATACTGTGGAGCATTCTTGTGGTGTTTGGTTTCTCTACCCTATGCCAGCATGTCTCCCTCACTCATACTAAATTATTTCAATATTTTTTAAAAAAATCAAAGCAAATATTTAAAATCTATGAGAAAACAACAAATTGAATCCAGCCTATCCATGACAGTCTCTGGATCAAATTCAGTGCCATGAGTTACATTTTTTATGCCAAGACTGGGGGCAGGTGTTAATTTGCATCAAATTGACAGTCTGTTCCAATCTGATTTTCAAATGTTTTATACCTGGGACCTGATTCAAAGCCATTGAAGTCAATGGAAAGGATTCCAGTGGGCTTTAGATTGGACTCCTGAAGCCTTATTCTCATTTATACAAAGACAGCTTTATATCACACTGTTTGGAAAATGGGAGTAAATTACATGTATACCCATTTTATGGCCTTTTTACACTGGCAGAGTAATGTAAAGGGCCTTAGTGTAAACTGGAGTCATGTTCTTTGTGTACACCAGTGCAAAGTGGATACAGTCACTGGAACATAGGAGTGTAGAATTCTTATTTGGTAGCACTTTAAAGCCAGTTTGAACTTATTTTGCACGGGTATAAGTGACCATATAAGGGATAAGGCAGTGCAGAATCAGGCACTCAGGTGTAAAATGGATGTAATGTTAGCCAACAGGGCAACAGTGGTTGTATATCAGGAAAAATAACAAATGTGTGAGTGTAGATAAAGTGATTTGTTTATAGTTTTTCTCCTACATTCATCACTCTACCTCCTTAGCCACAATACTTTTTTGTGCACACTCACAGAGTGCCAATTTTTTTCAGATTACATGGCTTGATCTTTTATACTGATTTACTGACCAACTGATGCCCAAAGTCTAATTTACACCACTATTTGGGTGTGGCCCACATTGCCACTATATTAAACACCCAATCTTGTCTTGCCAGAAGAAGCCCTTGTATGAGATTTACTTGTCATGCCATTCATGCATAGACTCTGGGTGAAAGGAACTCAATAGAAAAATTCCAATTGACTTCAATAGGGTCAGGATTTCACTTTCTGAACCCAGAAAGGAGTTAAATTTCTCCTGGAACTAGGACATCAGGAGACACACTGTTTGGTCTCAGGGATGAAGGAGAATTTGGTTTTCCCAAGAGAAAGAGAGTATAAGATAAGGGCAGGAAAGGAAAGAAGGGAAAAGGAAATATGCTTATCTTCTTTCTTTTCCCCCTCTTTTCTCTTCTTTCATTCATCCATTCTAATCTTTTCCTACTTTAAATGAGGATAAACCCAGATGAAATTAGTAAAAGAAAGAGGAAACAGAGAAGTACATTATATAAGTTCAGCCCATCCTATATACTTTATGTTGATTAATTATTATGTTTGTTCAATTAGCACTGAATATTGTAAATCAACAAGCAGGAAGTGCTCTTCACATGTATCCCTTTCTACTTTTGCTCCCTTTTACCTATGTTCTCACAGAAAATGCAGCTGATATAGCCAATCAACTTCTGAACCTCACTGGTGAAGGGCAGCAGCTGACCTCAGACAAAGTCAATGATGTTGTGCAGAAACTTAAAAAAATTGTGAATGATGAAGAAATTGATGAGTCTTTGGGTTCTACTGTGGTGACAATTTTTTCCAATATTTTAACAAGTTCAGACAGTGTTTTGGCAGCATCATCTTCTGAGTAAGTGTTTCTGAATTTGAGGGAGGAGATTGAGAAAGTGTTTTACTACCTGTTGGGGTATGGGATCATAAAAACCTCAAGCTTTCTAAATAGAGATACACAAGATATAGAAACCTACCTTAGACTTTTGATTAAGTCCCTTGAAAGACATTTTTCCAGATGAGATGACTTATGAGATATTTTTCCAAGAGACGTATATCAAGTCTCAAATTAATGGGCTTGGCAAAAAGCTAACTATTTTGATATAAGAAATGAAACTGTAATATGAATTTAAATATTATGGGAATATTGTTCTTTAGCCAGAAATGTCAGACAGACAGATCCTTCCTTAGTGCAAATCAGCATGAATACACTGGTTTCAATACCTATATTGATTTACGTCATTTGAGGATCTGGCCCAGAGAGATCAATCTATCAAATCTCCTGTTGGGTTAACAAAAATTAGTGTCAGAGATGGACTCAAAGCTCACAAGACTCATTTTCTTTCCTGATGCTGTATTACTGGTTTCATCATTATTTTTCTTTCTTCTCATCTCTTCTGTTTTGTTTATATGTCTATAGATAGATCTAGATATATAAAAACAACATTTTTGTTTTTAATTTTCTTTGTTTTTAGAGCTTTAAAAACTATTGATACTTTAGCCTTAAAGATTCAGTTCACTGGACCATCCATGAGCATCTCAACTCGGAACTTGGCACTTGGAGTTTCTTCTATTAATTCAACTTCATTTAGTGGATCTTCCTTCAGTGTTGGTCCCCAGAACAATGCTTCAGATTTTCAGGTACAGAACAGACATTTACACTGGAACCCAAAATATGTCTGATATTAAGAATTATTACTTATTAGGTATGATACAGTAGCACTGAACCCAGTTGGGAATATTGATTACCTTTTCTCCCGCATTCTTTCAAATAGTTTAATTTAGTACTTCCATGGGTTATAGGAACTCCAGACCAAATTGTGACTGTTACAAATTTAAATGTTTTGCTGACATATTCCAAACTAGCTCAAATTTTTCATCTACTTAGAAAAATGAGGAGGGAAAATATCCTCTATTAATCTTCCCATCTCCTGAATTAGAGTTTGGCAACGTGTTAGCCAACACATATTATTTAATAGCCCCATATGATTGTCACTTATAACTACCTTTTACAATAATTGATGTTTCTTGGGTCGAGTGTTGCTTTACTGATATAAAAACAGCTGATGATGTTGGTATCTATGCCTACAAAAATAATATTGTTGATTTCATACATCATTTTGCTGAGGACCAGAAGTTCCTACGAAGTATGTAGCAAGAGTTAAACCCAGGGCAATTTCACTCTATCAACAAAATGCCCCACCTGCTTTATTACACACTTCCAAGTGAGCAAAAAATGGTGAATTTCAAACTTCCAATAATGTGTCACTATTTTATCTAAAATTCTTCTTAAAGATGACCAAAAGAAGTTGATTGAACTTAGTGTATCTTAGTGTCACCCATGAAAAATAATAAAAGATGGGTGTTTTCATCTCAGGCATAGAGATGGATTGTATATTTTTACCTCTCAAATCTACATATACTCAGCGATGTAATTTTAAAGTTTCCTAAGCTGGTGTCTGCACTCAGACCTCCTGCAGAATAAATCCAAGGTAGAATATGCATGAAGGACTTCATCGGTGTTGTGGTACAAGCCTTCATGGATCAATATAGAAACCTCCAACAGTTTTTTAATAATTCTGCTTATTATGAGCCAAACCCCGAGTTCTGCTGTGCACATGCATCTTCCATTGACTCCAGCAGGAGATAAATGTTCACCAACTCTTTGATTTTGACTTCAAGTTGTTAAATGTCTTTTTCCTCACAACATCCCTGTGAGCTATAAAGTGCTATTCCCATTTTGTTACAGATAGGGAACTGAGATACAGAGAGACTAGAGGCCAGATTTTTAATGGTATTTAGGTGCCTAAAAATGAAGATAGGCAACTAGTAGGATTTTCAAAAGCCCCTATGTACCTCATTGCCATTAAATCCTGTCAGGCACCTGTCTGCTTCTTTAGGCACATAAATACATGTAAAAATCTGACCCTAAGTGACTTGATTAAGATCACAGAGGGAGCCTGTGGCAGAGCAGAGAATTGATCCTGGGTTCCTTAGTGCCCTAACCATGAACTGTCATGGCTCTCCCACTGGATCACATGCCAAACACATAGTCTCTGTGAAAGCCTGCAGTGTAGGTAAAGGTAGGTGAGGGTTAAAAAAAAAACAATAAAAATATTTCTATTATAAACAAATAATCAGACCTGAGGAGCTAATTTCATAATTTAAACATGAAGTTGTGCTAACAGCTAAATGCAGATCATTACAGTATAGTGTAACAGAGTAATATTGCTGTAATATGCATGAGAAACTAAATTCTCTGTTGGTGTAAATTTGCTATTAAATAACTTGTCATTTCTGTAAGTACCATGCAAATTTATGGCATGATGTCCATTCATAACAGTATCATAAAATATTATAGTATTTTAAAATATTGTTCTTATTATCTTCTGGACCTAAAATTCAAAGGCTCAAATTCTCTGCAGATGTAAGTAGGCCTTGTGACATTTACCTTAATGGAGTTTTATTCATTTTTACTCACAGAATTTCACCCATTTTTCTCCAAATCAAATTTAGTGGAAATGGATGAGGAAGTTATGTTATTAATAAAGCTTGATTGCTGAGTGTTATAAAAAAAGGAACAACTATCATTCAGTTTTCACCTTGCATTTATGGAGAGATGAAAGGAAAAATTCTACATTTAGATCTGGGATGTCCTGCACGTATAATAAAAAAATACCATCTGTGGCATGAGGACATCCAGGAATATTAGAATTTTCTTGCCCTGGAATAATTTATTACAGGAATCTTTAAATAATGATGAAATCCAGATTGTGCCATAAGAAAAGACAAGTTTATTAATAATGTTCCTGTTGGAACATTGAGTTGGTTTTCAGGCTTTTACACTTCCAACAGCTTATTGAGAATTCTTAACCCTTCCCCATAAAAAATTTCCTCAACATCTGTGGTCACAGTTTATATTTCAATGTTTATTAGGCAAGAATTTTTCTCTCCTCTCTAGATGGAAATTTTCTTTCACAAGGTCAAGAACTTCTACCAAATATTGTGATGATCTTTAGGGAATCTTAAAAACCTCAAGCTATATTTCAGACAGCTTCTAAATGTTATTTTATTTTTTCCTCTTAAGATGGATATCAAGCAAATCTATCCACAGCAGCTTGAAGAAATTGTACTTTAGTCAAGTATCTTTACAGTTCTTGCCAAATCTTTGACTGTTAGCATTTGGGAATTCATTTTGTTAAATTGCTCCTGTAATATATGCCTATTTTTAGAGAAACCTCTTCCATTCTCTTCACTGAACCTAATAATACATCTCTAGTAGATGCAGAGTTTCTACTAGCCTTAGCCAATTTATTCTTTGAGGACAACTTACCAGATGAATTTGGCTCTATGTCCTGTCTGTCTGTCAGGTATTATCCTGTGATTTTTACAAATGTGTGTGTTCTTCACAAATGCTTGATAAACAGTTTGTATGAACAGGCCTTGTAGCCTATGTCTTCGTTGCTGTTGCTATTTGTACCCTCTGAGTTATCACCTGTGTCACATGATTGGTTGACGTAAGCTTATACACACTGGGAGTCCCCTTTAATGATCCTATATTATCTATAAACTACTGATAATTATTCAAATCAGTTGTGGGAATAATAAGTGCTTTCCAAAATGGCTGCAGAAGCTGTAATACATTCACACATTTTTTGCTCTGGTATTTTTAATGTCCATTAACATTCTTGTCAATAAATATTCACTCTTTCAAATGTTTACAGTAAGCATATAATAAGGGTTGCAAATACCAGTGTGTCATTCACAAGAGTATTTATGAATATATCTTTTTCTGTTGGCCAGTTCTATTTTCCTGTTTAGAGATAGGCTTTTATGGACAATGTTACCAGACACAATGAAGTATTGTAGGTTCCAAAATCTCCTGTGCCATAGTTCCAGATGGTACTCAAGAACTTGAAAGATTGTACTTAGAACGTTCCTGAAGAAATAATATAAAGGTTTAACCAGTATAATTTCTTTGTTTACAAAAGTTCTTTCACCAAGGTCAAGTTTTCTGGGCCTTAAATACCAACCATAGCGCTTTTGACCTTTTCAGTCCCTGCTAATGGCTCTGTTGTCCACTAATATGAATTTGTAAACTAGTGTAATATGTGTTTATATTCATAGGCACTCCTACAAAATTTCAACACTGATGTTCCCATGTCTGCTTGTCTGTTAAATTCAGTGTCTTGTTCAGAAAGTTGTAAGTCTTTTGTCTCTTCCATTGTAGCTACAGGAAAAGAGGAGGCTCTCAGATATATGACAGTGCTGACTGTCAAAATAAGTACCTGATTGCATGGACTGATGGATTGATTGACAGACTTCTAGCTGTTTGACACATTCCTGTGTAGTCTATCCTTATTCTGACTCCAGGGAGTTTCTCATTTTTGCCATATCTAGTTGGTGACCCTAAATATAATTACAAAAAAATCTTTGTTTTTTTTCTTCCCCAGATTGTTTCACACGGAAACTGGACATGCTGATAAGCTGTTACAGAATTCAAAAGGGAGAGAATTAAATCTTTTCTAAATGACAAACAACAACATTAATCTAGCACTATTGTTACTGCATTAGTCAGTATAAACAGAATTCCAGAAGGAAACATGTCGTTTACTCACTAATTTTGAATATGAGTTATATAGAAGCTGCTAAGTGGAAACATTTGTTGGTCTCATGGGGAAATGACACATTTAAATACGGTCAACTAAAAATCCACCTTCTAGCAATTTACATGTATATCAAAAAGTCACCGCAAGACAATCTTAACAAAAAACTGGGGGGAAAGTCCATTAGCACTCATTTATTCAAGTGTTGTTTATTAACGTAAAATGGCTAAAAATGTCTCTTAAGACAAGTTAAATATAGCCAGGGCCCAAGTATTCTGTGATTTGGTAGAGTTCGCCACAGATCAACCACTTAATATAGAATTGTGCTCCAGGTTAAAGCTTTCATTTTATAAAGAAAAATATTTCTAGCCCTTATGGTTGTGAAGAAAATATTCCAAGGCTTTGTTTATACTGGAAATCCTGTACTCTTTTCCCCAGCAAAGGGGTAGGTGCACTGGTGCTTGCAGCACTGTAAGAGTTAATGTGGATAGTAGCCACCATTAATTTTCATGATTCTATAGTTAAAATGCCTGGGCCCTGCCCATACTAGTGCTCACATTGCCTCTAGCACTAGTGCAGCAACACTGCTGCTAGAAAGTGGGACGTTTTCTAGTGAAGATACACTCAAAACATAAATTAAGTGTAAACTGAAGCAGTATTGTGTCCCTGCAACAATGACCCAGCTCTGCAACAATGGCCAACGAGTACAAAGCATTCCTCATAAAGGCGAAGGCAAAGTTGGTCAGTGTGCTCCCTTACTGCTTGATTGTTCTCCTGGGCATAAGTGAGAGTAATATGAAGGGTGCTGTAAATTACTGTCACTCATCTGGGCCCCCAGGGATCAATACAGCAGCTGGAGATTACCTTTGTCTACTTCTTGAAGCTGTTTGGGCACAGGGCCTGTCTTTTTGTTCTGTGTTTGTACAGCACCTCACACATTGGAGCCCTGGTCCATGATTGGGCTCCTAGATGCTACAGTAATACAAATAATAATATGTCTCAAGCCTGGACTCCCACCAGGAAGATGTAAAAACATACCAGAACATTATTTTGGACTGTATCAATCCTCATCTAGCTCCATGCCATATTTATGCTAATGGTTATTGTAGTCTTATGTTCAAATCACTTTTGACAATATTGTGGGGAGTTTGCATGGATTCAGTGGACCTTGCTTGATTTCATTTTTGATCTAATCTGCTCTTTCCTCTTTTTATAAAACAGTTAGATTTTGACAAGAATCAGGGAAATGCCCTGGCTTCTGTTGTTCTGCCCTCAAGTTTATTGAAGAATTTAAGTCAAGATGAGTTTGAAGCTGTATCTAGGGCCCAGTTTACATTCTTCAACAAAAATGGACTTTTCCAGGCAAGTGCAAATATGCTTGAACCAATTTCACCTGGACTGAAGCAAGTGAGCCTGCCAAAGTATAATCATTTTGCAATATCTCATGAGTTATAGAAATTACGTGGTAATAGTAGAGGTAGGCATTGGGAATAAGTATTGCATATTAATAATGACTAGATTACCAGTATTTAGTAGTTAGGTTATACATTACGTCAGAGATCTTACTGCAATTCTAAGGAAAGTTTCCTTCCATATCACACAAACTTCTGCTCATAATAGTCTAGAAGGAATTGATATCCAAGTGGTCATAGGCATAGATTGACATAGCTCCTCTGTGTTCAGTTGAGTCATGCTGTTTTACACCAGCTTGGAATCGAGCCTAACATTATTTCTGCTAAAATTATTTCTCTTCCTTTTTTTTTAAGTGATCACACAGAGTGAAATTTACCCCTGTGCAGAAGATCAGCACAAGGCGTATGTACCAGTTAAATCCCACTGATAGCTTTGTGCTGGTACTTTGCACAGGGGTTAATTCCACCGATAAGAGAGCATGTTAATTTTACTGTTGACCATCACAGATACGCATTCTCAAACCCCATGCAGTGTGTTTACACCTTATATACAGGTTTTCTGAGAGGAAATGGTTACTCAATAAGGTTAGTGATACTGAGATCAGAGAACTGAGGGGATCTAGGTATTTTTTTTCTTCATTAAGTCTGATCATGTGACTACTAGTATAACCTAACTACTAAATACTGGTAATCTAGCAGGTCCTCATGCACCAACGAGTAAGGAAGATCTTCACAATTGAAAAAATCACTGTACATTCGAAAGATATTGTATTCATTCAGAAGAAAACATAGTTTTCATAATGAACAGTGTTTTTGGCTTGAGTTCATTTTCCCTTGAATTAGTATTTCAAATGACCTTTGGCTCTTGTGCATCCGCAGGACTCTGTGGTATTGTGTTGTGTGTATATTATCATTTTTATTGGCACTGTTTTGAGATACTTGAGATAATCTAGGCTAGCAAAATACATGTGACCCATAGTTGCCTTCTGAAATACACCCTGCAGTATCTGCAGTTGTTTTAAACAGTTTTAATTTTAAAATTCACTTTCATTGAAAACCAGGATGATTCCAGTGAACCAAGAAAACAGAAGCATACAACAGTAGGTTTTGTCATAATGACACAAAATCCCTATAATGATAAAACATTCTATCTTAATAAATAGCACTAAGCTTGGTCTTCAGAAGCTCCATCATGATTAGTCATGACTAATCATGATTTCTTCATATTTTATATGAAGGGGCAAAGTTCAACCATAATGATTATAACTTACAATTAATGATACCCTCTCAAAAGACAAATGACACGCCTGACGCCAGATTAGTATATAATTGATCTGTCTGATTTCCTTGCGTGTGTTCCTGAGTGGTACTAGAATGTGAATGTCAATAAGAAAGATATATTTGATAGGAAGACAATAAAAACGTAAAGCCGCACTAATACTGCGAGCAATTTTTTCAGGAATAGTTTACTTTTTGAAACCATTCATTTAGGCAGCCTAGGTGTGCTTGGTCAGACATTTGAGAAAGTGAGCATGTGCAAAAATCATATTTTCCATTTGCACATGTGAGCATTCATGCATTCATCAGACCATAAAATAGAAACAGTAACTTGTGACCAATCACAAGTAGCCAAGGTTTCAATCCTATAAGGAGCTCTGACCTCTTCACCGATGCAGGACAAACAGTGAATACTCACTGAGAACTCTTGACAAGCCATCCAGAATTTTTTTTTTAATTGTCAAAAACCTATGTTAAATATTTTTGAGCCATTAAAAATGTTTGAGGAAATGATGATGTGCTCACAGATATTCCTAAACACAAGAGACTAAATTACCTATATAAATCATGTGTGGAGAGTTATTTGCCATTCTGTAATAAGGGAGTACTAGAAGAGGAAGAGGAGGGTTTCTTTCTGGAGATGGCTAGATGGATGCACGAAGAAGGGAAAATTCTCATTTCAAAATGTCATCCTAACATTCCCATCTTTCCTTGGAGTACTAATATTATACTGATACTATATTAATAAAAAGACCACCTTGTTCTTGTATACGGCTTTTCATCTCTAGATCTCAAAACAAGTTTAAACAAACAACATCAGTGCTTGTGCTATCGAAAGATAGTCAAATGCCTCTTCAAGAAGAGGCTTCCAAAGAGCACTCAATGCTGCTTGATCATTTCAGCTACAGTAGTTTATATTGGATTCTGATTATGAAGACAGTTAAATAATGGTCATTTCCTATTCAAATAAACTACAATATTAAATAATCTGCAGAACATCTCAATCAACAGAAATTTATTGTTTGGTGCATGAAGCACTTTCTTCTGTTAGTGTAAAAATATGTAATAAATGCATAGTTCAAAACTTTAAAATAATCTCCACTGGTGTTGGCTATGCCATGTCTCTATTTGAGAGAATGCTAATATGTATTTGGTGCTATTACATTACACTCTACTATAATTATCTTGTTTGTTAAGGTTTATATGAAAACTTGATTTTATAAGACTCTATTTGAGCCTCTGAAGATAGTATTTTAAAACTGTGTAGACTATATGAATTGTATTGAATAGCTATATAAATACTCAACATTTCTTCTCAGATCCCTGTAATAGTTCCAGCCACACAATCCTTTCATTTTTATTCTTATTATATTCTCCTGCCTAAAAGCTTTTCCCCAACCTTAATTCAGTCCAAACTAATATCATAAGAAGAAATATTATTTGTATTTTATTTTAATTTACAAATGTCTCCTATCCCCTCTTAACAAATCGTGGGAACAAGGCATCAAATGGCCTTTTGAAGTCTAGCCTCCAATTTTTTCACTAAGTGGCTGATCCAAAGCCCACTGAAATCAGTGGGAGTCATTCCACAAGCTTCATTAGGCTTTAGATCAGACACTAAAAGCTAAGAGGGTAGACTTATAGATTCATAGATATTAAGGTCAGAAGGGACCATTATGATCATCTAGTCCGACTTCCTGCACAATGCAGGCCACAGAATCTCACCCACCCACTCCTGCGGAAAAACCTCTCACCTATGTCTGAGCTATTGAAGTCCTCAAATCGTGGTTTAAAGACTTCAAGGAGCAGAGAATCCTCCAGCAAGTGACCCGTGCCCCATGCTACAGAGGAAGGCGAAAAACATCCAGGGCCTCTTCCAATCTGCCCTGGAGGAAGATTCCTTCCCAACCCCAAATATGGCGATGAGCTAAACCCTGAGCATATGGGCAAGATTCACCAGCCAAATACCTTTTGTTGTGTGAACATAAATAGATTTGTAAAAATGTGGCTCATCTCTCTATGCCTTTTCATAGCAGGTTAGGAATAGCACTGTGGCAGTAATAAAGCCAGTCTCCAGTTGAAATTACCACCAAATAGGTCTGTGTTAGAAATATTGTCTCTTAATATATTGTGTCACTTAGAACTTTTTTTTTCACATCTTATGTCGCTTCATGGCCACTTGCTGTCAGGTAGTATATAATGCTGCAGGTGGTGAATGGATCATGTTAATATTATATATAATGCCAAAAAAAAAAGGATCCACCTCACTCTCCCAGAGGCTGTTTTGTCAATATGATAAAAAAGCTCCAGTTCACTCTTGGTTAGGGAAATGATCTAATTATATTACAACTGGTTATCAGTTAGCATTGTTTGAGGTATAACGGTAGTTGGCATCAAACAAAGTGATTTAAGAGAGAAATTTTATGGAATGTGCCTTACAATCTGCCCTCAATTATGTGCTTGTATATGTTTATGATAATAAAGGAAATAGCAAAGGAAAAGCTGTAATTTGATCTTATAAACCGGATGTTCTTATGGGTGGTCTTAAGTATAAAAGTGCTGACAGTTTGTTTATTCTGGCACACTGCAAAAATAAAATTATTTTCTCTGGTTAGTGTATTTGGTGCTCTGATAATATTTATTGCATTTTTAATCCTTCAAAGGATGCGGAAATGAATGCCAATTTAACCAGTTTTGTAGTGGCATGCAGTATTGGAAATGTTACCATCCGGGACCTTCAGGATGCTGTCAAAATTACAATTAAACATACCCTATTCCAGGTAAGAAAAAACTGGCGTAAAGGTAAAAGTCCTTTACGGTAAAGGTAAAAAATTGCAAATTGTATCTGGAAGTGGTAGAATCAGTGGTAGAAAGATTATCATTGGTTTTGTTGGGTTTGGGGAAAGATTCCAGTAGAGTGGAAAAATTCACATTTGTTAACAAACACACAACCAATCCAGTGTTTAATAATCATCTAAAATGTAGGTAATTCAACCTGTCGTGCTGCTGTTTCCATGCTGATAATACTTGATACTTAATCAGATGGACTCATAATTTGTGTCAATATTTATTGTTCAAGGGAACTTCAGGTTGATGTGGAGTCTTTGACCAGACATGGACCATTTTATTAATTGTACCTCAAGGAATTTTGTTATTTCTTCATTTTGTGCAAAAAAACAAAGGACCGTTACAAAGTGACCAATATTACTGATGGGAAAGGAGAGCCCAGAAAAACCAGACTTTTGTCATGTTTTATTTATCAGTTTAAAAAAAATCCCCAGGTGGGTCTCATTTGGCTCTCAATTATGCTGCTGTAAACCAAGAGACACTCCACTGGAGGCAAGAGTCACACTGGTGTCAAACTCTTTAGGTGAGGAAAATCAGGACCATTGACCTTGGGGAAGGGAAAGAGGAAATAATATTTCATATTTCAGTTAGCTTAGACTAGTTGCTTATTATGAAATCCACTTCCAGGTCACACTAGATGGCCTCTATGTGGATTCAGTAAGTTATTCCCTTCGATTTTTACCCACCATTGAATGCCAGTTACCTGGAGAGTCCCTTGAGAGACCCCAAAGGAAGCGAACAAGCAAAAGAACTTATACTTAGGTCCTGACCTTGCAAAGACTTCATACACATGCTTGACTTCAATGAGATTTATTACCATGCATAAGGTTAAGCACATGTATAACTCTTTACAGGATCAGGGCTGGATTTAGGGCAGGACTGTCTTTTTAATATAGTGGGGTCCTGATCCCTGATTGGAATTTGTAGACACTACCACAGTCCAAACAACAATAATATTTCTGTTCAGCTTTTGTGTGAAAACCTAAGTAATGGAACTCCTGATATGTTTGTACATTTTAAGCAAATTTATATTTTAATAGATAAAAATGTTCATATGTGTTTAGGAGGATCTTAATCCTACCTGCGTCTTCTGGGATATGAACAAAAACAGTAAGTTTAAAAATTTTGCCAATTATTTTATGTGAGGAATAAAGATGTCTTGGTTTTTAAATCAATCACACACTTGACACCTGGGTAGACAGTCTTTTTGGCACATAGAATCCATTTTAGCTGAATACAAAGATACAGTTTATGTAGGTTTTTTCCTTTTCTTCCTTATCAATACAAAATAGTAAATAGAAACTGGTGAAGCCTGGGATGCTATTGCTTTGCTGGCTAAAACTTTTTGCTTGTGACAGCCAATAGTAGAAATCTGCAAATAGAATGTTGCACCCAATTCGAATAAGCTTTGTGCCTGGACTGGATATGCATGGGCTTCAACACTGGATACCAACGCTTCCAAAAGTGTCTGTATCTAAAGACAATCAGCTTTTGACTTTTTTTCCCCCACTTGCACAAATAGTAACTAGTCAGGAGCATGGGAAGCCTTTTAACAATCCTTTCTCAAGATTGATCTGGAAAAGATAGTGTATTTTAAAACTATGGGAGCTAGCTAGCTGTGAGCTTGTATCGCTTATCATGAGCCACAAACTCCTCTTGGTTACAAGGCATGAAAGGGAGAAAATTACAATAACAATATGAAAAGAGGCTGAACATCCGCTTCACCAGTGACAATGGCCTGTATGTCAGCAGCTCAGGGCATCCACAAAACTGGAGTGTGTTCAGAGTTGAGCACACAGGCCATTAACTGACATGCTACCTTACTGAAGAGTGAAAAAATCTGCTTATGCAATGACAAAAATTAATGCTTTTATACCCTGCTGCTGCCTCTTCCTTCTGCTCCTCCTCCTCTAAAGAGCCAACTTGGATAGGTTCATGGAACAGGAGTCTGTAAGAATCCAAGTTTTAGAGTGCTCCAAAACCTCTTGAGCCTCTTGAGTCTATTTAGATTCTCTTCTATCCACTGCAATCTATCTGCTTAATCTACCCCTCTGTAAGAGTACTTCATTGGCAAAAACTCTCGGAAATCTGATACTTCATTCTGCATTGATAAATATCATATTACTGGATCTGATGTATTCAATGGGGTTTTTCTACTTGAAAGTACACTAGATTTCATGTAGGGGCTCTAGAAGCTTGCCAAAGAAATTGTGCAGAGGTTTTGTGGGTTTTGTTTGCAGTTGTTGTAAGTGTCTGTATTGCTTGATTTCTGTAGATGGTAATGGTGGTTGGAACCCCACAGGCTGCATTGCACAAGCAGAATCAAGCGAGAATGAGACAGTTTGCTTATGCAATCATCTCACACACTTTGGGGTGCTGATGGTAAGTAGACCTTCATTGTTTGCTGATTATGTGAAACCACAATGTAATGATTTTGTTGGGGGGCAGAAGAGCTGCAGAGGCACGGTTGCAGAGCTGCAGTGTTACATAGGAACCTTCCCTAAAATAAAATTGACCCACAGCTAATCCTGAAAAGAACATAGCACAATGAGTCTTGTTCATGGCTGAATCCCAGGGGTGCTATCACAACACAAATAATGGGTAATAATATACTGTGGGCCGCTATATAACTCTGAGCTAGAGTAGTAGTTGTCAGACTTAGGTCCAAAAGAAGGCCATTATCCAGTGGAAGTAAACCAGATTCTAAACAGAGCCCCTGCCAATGCTGAAGCAGAAAAAAAAAGATTTTTGAAGCATATATGTTATTGATAAGATCCTGAAGACACTAGAGACCCAAAGCCATAATGCATTAAACACTAGGCAAAGGAAAGCCTTGTGGTCATTGCCACTCAACTGCCATCTCATTGCTGCTGAACCTCTGACATCAACAGAGAGGCACTTCAAGAAATACTTAAAATGACAAGCATCATTTGACTTTATGTATCAATTTATTCATCTCCAGTAAAAGGTGATCCAAGGGTTGAGTTAGTCAACTGACGTCCTAAGTAACCGTCACTTCTGTAATTCTTCTTAAGGGCCCAAGCCAACAAAAATTATTTGTGGTGTTTGGGGTCATGCGAGACCAGAATGCCTTTGATGAGACTCCAGAAGACAGATTTATACAAAGGAAATTGGGTGGGGGAGAAAAGCAATGTGCAACAGCCAGCCAGAAAATAGTCCCTACCTCTGTGGCAGGGGTTTTCCGGGATGGCTCAAGGGAAGGAGAACCTGACACTGAGAATTAATGGCTCCATCTGCAAAGAGGCTGAGAAGATTGCAGAAGAGGGGAGAATTCACAGACTGTGATGGAAGCCAGTGTTATATAGAGACAAACAGGGTTAGAGTGGAGAGCTGGAAATTGAAAAAGAGAAAGATGTAGGGCTGTGAGGGCAGATAAAGTAAGAGAAAATACTCTAGAGAGCGGGTGGAGAGAGAGAAATAAAATTCTGATATAGAAAGATAGATACAAAAAGAGAGAAAAGAGTGGACCCTAGTATTACGAAGAGAGAAAGAAAGGGGAAAATATATATCCTGCAATCAGGTAGAAATGCCACTGAAGAGGAAAACATAAGGCCAAAGAGCACAACAAAATCCCATCCTGCAATTCAACAGGCTGTAGATTTGAATAGATTTATATTTATATTTTTAATGTCAAAAGGTATAAACTAATCAATGTAAATATTTTTTTCCTAACTACTTGCTGTGGTAAGTAAATGGGCTTCATTCAGCCCTGTGCTGTACTAATCTCAAGTCAGTATATTCCAGGGTGCAGTGCCTCTGCTGGAAGAAAGTCCATCCATAGGGAAGTTGTGGTGGTGCAAACACTTGCCAATTCTGCTCTTCCAGGGGCCTGCAGCACAGCCTCCCAACTGGATGGCGCTAGTTGGAAGAAGATATGACCAGGATAACTGGAGGTTGCACTGTTTCAGCACTCATGTCCCCCTGGCACCTTGAACAATACCCTCTATTACAGCCTCTTTTGCAGAATCCTCAGGGAAGAGCTTCATAGCAAACACAGTTTACCTTCCTGTGGGGATGGTGTTGCCTCCAGATGTGTATATAGCCTTGCACCAGTGGGGTGAATTTAAATGTTTCTAAAAGAAAAAATACAAAAAGGAGGGAAAGCTATGAAATTTATGCAGTCTTTTCGTAAAGTCTGATGGTTTTATAAAATCCCCCATCTTCTCTGGGTTCCCACATCCTTAGCAACCTTACTCAATATTGCACTGTACTGCGGCATTCTCTCTAACATTACATTCCTTGGCTCCAGAAACATTCTTCCAGGGAGAATGTTTGCTATTCGTGCAGGTACATGTGTTTTGATTTAACCAGTTTAACTAGGATATTTTAAAAAGAAAAATGATAAATATTTGAAATACCAAGATATAAAATGAGGGGAAACAGGAAAATCTTTTCTTGCAGATGATTTACAGAACCAGGGAGCCATATATTATAAAATTTGGCTTCCCTGGCCTCATAATATAGTTGCTTTGTTCACATCTTGCTTGAATTTAAATAGGAAAAATGTCATAAGGCTTTTTGTCCTTTTGCAGACTAATTATATTCTAGCTTTTCATGCTCACAGGGAAAAATGAACTTTCTTTAGGATATGTTCAATGAGTCCCTTCTAGTCTGAATGTTTTTGTTGCATTAAGAAGTGAGAAGGAAGTCTTCTGAATTTTGACTGTGTTCCAATGGAAGATTTTTACATACTTTTTACATGCTTTTTCTGTTTTAATAATCCTGCTTGACTTTCCACACAGATATTTAGTTACTTTCACAGGATGTTCTCTGGATTTAGATAAACAGTCTTACAAGTGTCTGACACAGACACAAGGGAATTGACAACTGCACGCAAGTCTTGCATCTCCCTTCTGAAGAATGGCATATTTTTAGAGTTTAAAAAACAATTTAATAGGCCCTTTACAAAAATAGCTATCAAACAATAGTCTCCATTAAATGTGAGCATTTGCTAATAGTTGCATCACAGAGATGCTATAAGAAAAGGAGTACTTGTGGCACCTTAGAGACTAACAAATTTATTAGAGCATAAGCTTTCGTGAGCTACAGCTCACTTCATCGGATGCATTTGGTGGAAAAAACAGAGGGGAGATTTATATACACACACAGAGAACATGAAACAATGGGTTTATCATACACACTGTAAGGAGAGTGATCACTTAAGATAAGCCATCACCAGCAGCAGGGGGGGAAAGGAGGAAAACCTTTCATGGTGACAAGCAAGGTAGGCTAATTCCAGCAGTTAACAAGAATATCTGAGGAACAGTGGGGGGTGGGGTGGGGGGAGAAATACCATGGGGAAATAGTTTTACTTTCTGTAATGACTCATCCATTCCCAGTCTCTATTCAAGCCTAAGTTAATTGTATCCAGTTTACAAATTAATTCCAATTCAGCAATCTCTCGTTGGAGTCTGTTTTTGAAGCTTTTTTGTTGAAGGATAGCCACTCTTAGGTCTGTAATCGAGTGACCAGAGAGATTGAAGTGTTCTCCAACTGGTTTTTGAATGTTATAATTCTTGATGTCTGATTTGTGTCCATTCATTCTTTTACGTAGAGACTGTCCAGTTTGGCCAATGTACATGGCAGAGGGGCATTGCTGGCACATGCTGGCATATATCACATTGGTCGATGCGCAGGTGAAGGAGCCTCTGATAGTGTGGCTGATGTGATTAGGCCCTATGATGGTATCCCCTGAATAGATATGTGGACAGAGTTGGCAACGGGCTTTGTTGCAAGGATAGGTTCCTGGGTTAGTGGTTCTGTTGTGTGGTGTGTGGTTACTGGTGAGTATTTGCTTCAGATTGGGGGGCTGTCTGTAAGCAAGGACTGATCCATCTCCCAAGATCTGTGAGAGTGATGGGTCGTGCTTCAGGATAGGTTGTAGATCCTTGATGATGCGTTGGAGAGGTTTTAGTTGGGGGCTGAAGGTGATGGCTAGTGGTGTTCTGTTATTTTCTTTGTTGGGCCTGTCCTGTAGTAGGTGACTTCTGGGTACTCTTCTGGCTCTGTCAATCTGTTTCTTCACTTCAGCAGGTGGGTATTGTAGTTGTAGGAATGCATGATAGAGATCTTGTAGGTGTTTGTCTCTGTCTGAGGGGTTGGAGCAAATGTGGTTATATCGTAGAGCTTGGCTGTAGACAATGGATCGAGTGGTATGATCTGGATGAAAGCTAGAGGCATGTAGGTAGGAATAGCGGTCAGTAGGTTTCCGATATAGGGTGGTGTTTATGTGACCATCGCTTATTAGCACCGTAGTGTCCAGGAAGTGGATCTCTTATGTGGACTGGTCCAGGCTGAGGTTGATGGTGGGATGGAAATTGTTGAAATCATGGTGGAATTCCTCAAGAGCTTCTTTTCCATGGGTCCAGATGATGAAGATGTCATCAATGTAGCGCAAGTAGAGTAGGGGCATTAGGGGACGAGAGCTGAGGAAGTGTTGTTCTAAGTCAGCCATAAAAATGTTGGCATACTGTGGGGCCATGCGGGTACCCATCGCAGTGCCGCTGATTTGAAGGTATACATTGTCACCAAATGTGAAATAGTTATGGGTGAGGACAAAGTCACAAAGTTCAGCCACCAGGTTAGCCGTGACAGTATCGGGGATACTGTTCCTGACGGCTTGTAGTCCATCTTTGTGTGGAATGTTGGTGTAGAGGGCTTCTACATCCATAGTGGCTAGGATGGTGTTTTTAGGAAGATCACCAATGGACTGTAGTTTCCTCAGGAAGTCAGTGGTGTCTCGAAGATAGCTGGGAGTGCTGGTAACGAAGGGCCTGAGGAGGGAGTCTACATAGCCAGACAATCCTGCTGTCAGGGTGCCAATGCCTGAGATGATGGGGCGTCCAGGATTTCCAGGTTTATGGATCTTGGGTAGCAGATAGAATACCCCAGGTCGGGGTTCTAGGGGTGTGTCTGTGCAGATTTGTTCTTGTGCTTTTTCAGGGAGTTTCTTGAGCAAATGCTGTAGCTTGTTTTGGTAACTCTCAGTGGGATCAGAGGGTAATGGCTTGTAGAAAGTGGTGTTGGAGAGCTGCCTAGTAGCCTCTTGTTCATACTCCAACCTATTCATGATGACGACAGCACCTCCTTTGTCAGCCTTTTTGATTATGATGTCAGAGTTGTTTCTGAGGCTGTGGATGGCAATGTGTTCTGCATGGCTGAGGTTATGGGGTAAGCGATGCTGCTTTTCCACAATTTCAGCTCGTGCACGTCGGCGGAAGCACTCTATGTAGAAATCCAGGCTGCTGTTTCGACCTTCAGGAGGAGTCCACCCAGAATCCTTCTTTTTGTAGTGTTGGCAGGAAGGTCTCTGTGGGTTAATATGTTGGTCAGAGGTGTGTTGGAAATATTCCTTGAGTCTGAGACGTCAAAAATAGGATCCTAGGTCACCACAGAACTGTATCATGTTCGTGGGGGTGAAGGGGCAAAAGGAGAGGCCCCGAGATAGGACAGATTCTTCTGCTGGGCTAAGAGTATAGTTGGATAGATTAATAATATTGCTGGGTGGGTTACGGGAACCATTGTTGTGGCCCCTTGTGGCATATAATAGTTTAGATAGCTTAGTGTCCTTTTTCTTTTGTAGAGAAGCAAAGTGTGTGTTGTAAATGGCTTGTCTAGTTTTTGTAAAGTCCAGCCACGAGGAAGTTTGTGTGGAAGGTTGGTTCTTTATGAGAGTATCCAGTTTTGAGAGCTCATTCTTAATCTTTCCCTGTTTGCTGTAGAGGATGTTGATCAGGTGGTTCCGCAGTTTCTTTGAGAGTGTGTGGCACAAGCTGTCAGCATAGTCTGTGTGGTATGTAGATTGTAATAGATTTTTTACCTTCAGTCCTTTCGGGATGATGTCCATCTGTTTGCATTCGGAGAGGAAGATGATGTCTGTCTGTATCTGTGCGAGTTTTTTCATGAAGTTGACAGATTTCCACTCTATACGGCTAAATTCAGTGCCTTGCACAATGACAGGTTTCAGAGTAGTAGCCGTGTTAGTCTGTATTCACAAAAAGAAAAGGAGTACTTGTGGCACCTTAGAGACTAACAAATTTATTAGAGCATAAGCTTTCGTGAGCTACAGCTCACTTCATCGGATGCATTTGGTGAACAAATTTATTAGAGCATAAGCTTTCGTGAGCTACAGCTCACTTCATCGGATGCATTTGGTGAACAAATTTATTAGAGCATAAGCTTTCGTGAGCTACAGCTCACTTCATCGGATGCATTTGGTGAACAAATTTATTAGAGCATAAGCTTTCGTGAGCTACAGCTCACTTCATCGGATGCATTTGGTGAACAAATTTGTACCCAGGCCTGGCCCACACTTGAAAATTAAGTCAGTTTAACTACATTGGGCAGGGGTTTGAATTTTTCAAACCCCTGAGTGATGAAGTTATGCTAACTTAAGCCCTTGTGGAGCCACCTCTAGGTCAACAGAAGATAATTCTGTCGATCCAGCTACCGCATCTCATGGCATTACCTATCCCAATGGGAGAATCCCTCCAGTCAGCATAGGTACTGTCCATACTGAAGTGCTACAGCGGTGCAGCTATGTCTCTGTAGCATGTTAAGTGAAGACAAGCCCTCAGAAAAAGAAATATCATTACGATTTATTCTCAGACTGTACTGTGTAGCAATTAGAGCTGGACAGAAAAGAGGGGTGAAAATTCCCCAGAATGTTCACATTTAATTTTCAATTTTTGTGTTGAAATGTTGGTTAGTAAGTAAAATATTTGTTCCATGGATGCCAACACACATGTAATCTCTTAGGAGATTGTATTGAACATAGCTATTGTTATGAGAATTTCTGTGATTCTCTTATTCTCCAGCATGGTGTCAATTTGACTATAAATACATATACAATTATATTTCCTGTAGCAGATTCAATTTAAACGCATTCAGTGTAAAAGAGAGACGCATATGCGCCTCTGAACATAAAAGGGTTGAGAGGATGAGAAAATTGCAAATGATTGATTTTTCTACAAAAGGCCATTTGAATTCTGGGTGATGAAGTATAATGAACAGCAGAGACCTATGTGTAGGGCCCTACCAATTTCACGGCCATAAAAAACATGTCACAGACCATGAAATAAGCCCTTCCCTGTGAAATCTGATCTCCCCCTGGCTGCTGGAAGTGTCTTAGCCAGGGGGCTCTTAGCTGCAAGTCCTGGCTGGGCTGGGAATGGACAGGACTTGTCCTTCCCCTGCTTGGCCACTCTCACTCTCAGGGGGAGATCAGACGCACCTCGGAGTGCCTCCCGCTGCTGCAGGAAGCTCCCTGCCCAGCACTGGAAGTTCCTGCAGCTGGAGCTTTGTGGAGATGGGTCCGATCTCCCCCTGCCCCTCAAAGCACCCCAGCTAGGGGACCCCTAGCTGCAAGTCCCTGGGGAGGGACAGGACTTGTCCTTCCTTTGCATGGCAGCTTGGGGCAGGGAGGTGGGGGGAGAGGAGATCAGACCCATTTCCAAGTACCTTTTGGGTTGGGATCCCCACAGTTATACCATGAAATTTCAGATGTAAACAGCTTAAAAAGTGAAACTGACCAATTTTAAAACCCTCTGGCTATGAAATTGATCAAATGGACTGTGAATTTGGTAGGACCCTACCTATGTGTGTCTGCTGATCCAAACTGTAATAGTAC
This sequence comes from Dermochelys coriacea, assembly GCF_009764565.3. Taxonomy (NCBI): domain Eukaryota; kingdom Metazoa; phylum Chordata; order Testudines; family Dermochelyidae; genus Dermochelys; species Dermochelys coriacea. The sequence goes on from NC_050070.1 coordinate 109,496,411, forward strand.
TTCAAATAATGGTCCTTATGATATTCCACTGAGGGTTACACATGTGCACCATGCACCCGGAGTCAGAAAATTTGAAAAGTAGAGTCTGTTGGTCCACACGTGTGCCTGGCTCACCTTGTGCTTCCACGACCACTGCATCTCCAGTTTCATAGATTCATAGATTCATAGATATTAAGGTCAGAAAGGACCATTCTGATCATCTAGTCCGACCTCCTGCACAATGCAGGCCACAGAATCTCACCCACCCACTCCTATGAAAAACCTCACCTATGTCTGAGCTATTGAAGTCCTCAAATCGTGGTTTAAAGACTTCAAGGAGCAGAGAATCCTCCCTCAAGTGACCCGTGCCCCATGCTACAGAGGAAGGCGAAAAACCTCCAGGGCCTCTCCAATCTGCCCTGGAGGAAAATTCCTTCTCACCATCACATAGTCCTGGTTGGAACTTTCAGTGTCTTTGTTTCTGACAAACTTTAAGATAAGGATAGTTGTACGTAGTTTACCAGACTATAGTAATTTTACCACTTTTATTGTAGATTTTATTAGTCAATACTTTTTGGTACTTCATTTAAATAGACTTTGAGGGATTTTCAACCCCCTATCCCATGTGCAGGTATTGGACTGTGCCCAGGAGTCTAGGCTTCAAACGCTGCACCTCCTGCTTACACTCCTTCTTGATCAGCAACAGCCACCAACATTGTCTCTACTGCCTGGGGGAAGCTCACATTGCATCCAGGTTGAGTATTTGCCAATCCTTTACCAGCCACACCTGAGAAGACCAGGCTTTTCGCTTCCAGCAGCACATCAGGGAGCTCTCCATGAGACTGTACTCAGACCCAGGCCAGGGAACTCCCCCAGTACATCGGCCTGACTCAGCAAGGAATGCGCCTCCAGCTACCATGTCTAAATCCAGTGCCGGAAGTACCACCCCCATGGACCCCATGGCGAGGCCTAGTCAGGAGGTAAGGAAGCACATCCATGAGCATGGGACTAAGTCTTCCTCCAAATCAAAGATGATGGATGCTGTTTCCACAAATTCAAGGCATGAGGACAGAGCATAACCTAAGTCCCATGACAAGAGAAAAAGACCACAAGCAATGGGATCCAGCAGTTCCGAGCACCGATCCATCAATACCACCAGCATCATCAGGCCACAAGATTCTGGAAAAGACCACATCGCCAGCACTGATACCCAGAAAAGAGAGTGCCTCTTACTTCAGGGAGATGCAGAATTGTGACCAAACCTCAAGATGTGTTTGCATTGCTGGACCCAGAGTCACCCCCTCCATTGGGTCCTTCCACTTCTAGAGAGATCAGATCTCCACTCTGGGATATGCCTCTGGTACGGGATCCCTCATTCTCTGCACAGATATGCTATGCTTTTCCACCAGCTCTGACAGTACTGTCATTGGAACCAGAGTCCGCCTTCTCCTCTTCCAATGAATCAGAACCCGGAGAAGAACCACCTGTGTCATACCATTCCTATGCACCTTTTTGGATACTGTCACATTCATGGCAGCATCTACCACCTCAGAACCATTGGTACCCCATGCCATGGAGACCCCCCACAACCTCCTTCAGACCCACCCTATTGGGCATACTGGGCACTGGGCACAAGTACCTCCCCTCGGAACCTGTCTGATCTCTGAGGGAACATTTGTCTGCCTGCCTTTTAAGGGATCTTTTAGGCAGGTGTTTGAATCTGGTGGTAGAGAAGGAACCCTTTACTCCAGTTTCAGCAATGCCACTGAAACCAGCAATATTTCCCTCTTCATCTCCAGATGAGGCAGTGACTACAGCTTCCCCTTCCTCACCAGATGACTTTAGACAATTTCAGGACCTGTTGCGGAGAGTCCCAGGGGACTCCAGATTCCCCTGGAAGAAATTCAAAACCCGAACACGAGCTGCTAGATATCTTCCACGCGTCAGGTCTGGCGAGAATTGTATTACCAATTAACAAAGCTATTCTGGAGCCTGCCAGGACAGCGTGATGCACATCTGCCACATACACAGCTACCCCTAAAGGGGCCAAAAAGTGCTATTATGTTCCTTCCAAGGGTTCTGAGTTCCTTTTTTCTCATCATCCTCCGAACTTCCTAGTAGACCAGGCTGCGACCAAATGGGCCAAACAACATCCTTGATCTATGCCAGCTGATAAAGAGGGCAAGCATCTGGACCTTTTGGGAAGCAAGGTATTTTCTTTGTCTAGCCTGCAATTCAGGATTGCAAAGTATCAGGCTTTACTAGGCAAATATGACTTCCTGCATTACAGTAAATTAGAGGAATTTATTGATAGCCTGCCACAACATGGTCAGGCTTGTTTTGAGGCGCTTATTGAGGAAGGGAAGCTGGTGGCCAGAATGGCCCTCCAATTGGCATTGGATGCAGCAGATACCTCCTCCAGGCCCCTGGCTATGGCCATAGTCATGCATGGGGAGTCTTGGTTCCATTCTTCTGGTTTCCCTAGAGAGGTACAGAACACTACTGAAGACCTTCCGTTCAATGAATCCCATCTTTTTAACCAGAAGATGGATGAATAGCTGCATCTGCGCAAGGATTCCAGGGCCACCCTTTGATATTTGGGCATCTATACTCCTGCCCTGAAGCAAAAATTCCACCACCAACCACCCATTCAACACTATAGGTCTCCTCAATTCTACTCTCAGAGGAGACCTTATGAGCCTCCAAGAAAATGTCAAAAGGCACAGAGCTCTTGCCTCCCAGGGGCCCCCTTGCAGGCTTTGACATTACCTCCAGCCAAGAGGTATTTCTGATACAAGCCTGAAAGCCGCCAACCTCTGTGCCTACCATCTCATGACCCTCCAACTACCTTTGGGGTCATTTAGCACTCTTTTCCCACACTTAAAGTGAATAACAATGGACAGATAGGTATTGAACATCATCCACCATAGCTATACACTCCTCCAAGACTTCTCTACCCCATCAGAGACCACTCTCATGACACCATTCTCTCCCAAGAGATTAACTCCTTGTTACAACAGGGACCAATACACATTTTCCCAAAATATCAGGGAACGGGATTCTGCTCTGAAGAAAGGTGGGTGAAGATCAATCCTTACTCTCTGGTACCTCAGTCACTTCATCCATAAGGTCTACTTTTGTATGGTCACGCTGGCTCTTGATATGAAGGATGCTTACTTTCACATCAATATTCATCTGGCCCACAGTCACTTCCTGAGATTCACAGTGGGTACCCACCATTTCCAGTACACAGTGCTCCCATTTGGGATAGCCACCACTCCCAGAGTCTTCACCAAAGTTTTTTTTTCCTTCCTAGCAGCATATGTCAGACGTTATGGTGTCCTCGTGTTTCCATATCTCAATGATTGGCTCCTAGCCACAAGGTCCAGACAATAAACCCAGGTGTCAACCCATGTTACTCAACCTTCTTTTGTCCCTCAGAGTCAGTGTCAATGTAGAGAAATCGATCCTAAACCCCATGCAGTCTCTGAACTATCATAAGTTTGGTCACAGCATGAGCTTTCTTGCCTGGAAAGTGTCCACTGGTAATGGACAGAACTCACAACATAAACAATCAATATGTTCCAGCCAGAACTTGCCTGTCCCTCCTCAGCTACATGGCTTCATGTACTTACGTGACCTCCTTTGCACAACTCCATCTTCACTGCCTCCAGACTCCAGTCCATCTACTCGCCGAACTGCCACTCCAAAGTGCTATTATCCCTCCAATGGTGGACAGACCCACATGTGTGCAGGTTTCCTTTCTTTCTGCCTCTCCAGAGAAGATGATTATCACTGTCACATCCCTGGTGGGCTGGGGGACTCACTTCAGTGACCACATGGCTCAAGGAAAATGGACTTCCAGAGAATCCAGGATGCACATAAACATCCTGGAGCTCTGAGCTTTCAGAAGAGCATGCCAATCCTTCCTTCCATTCATCTGCTCCCGTGATGGTCTCATCATGTCAGACAACACTACCACTGGTTTTTACATCAACAAACAGAGGGACAAGATCATCTGCACTGTATGCAGAAGTGATCAATCTCTGCAACTGATGCATCAATCACCAGATCCTCTTGTCCTCAGCCTATCTTTATGGGACACAGAATGTATTCACAGGCTTACTCAGCAGACATTTTGCAATTGACCATGAGTGGGAACTTCACGATTCAATAGTACACAACATCTTCACTCCATGGAAGACCCCAACCAGAGACTTATTCACTTCACAGGTGAACAGCAAATGCACAATGTACTGTTCCAGGGGAGCCCTCAGTCACCATTCCCCGGACGAAACCCTCCTGCTCCTTTGGTCAGACCAACTATGCCTTTCTTCCACTACTGCTTCTACCTTTAGTACTGCACAAGATTCAGTGAGACAGAACAATGGTAATTCTGATCACTCCCTGCTGGCCCAGACAAATTCTGGTTCCCCAATATTCTCCACATGTCATCTGCTCACCAATTCCCATCCCCAATTGTCAAGATCTGCTGACCCATTGCAAAGGGAAGATCAGACCTCCCAATCCACATGCAGTACATCTCAGAGCATGATATTTGGATGGGTATCTGCCTTAGAATGAACATGCTCTTCAGCTATACAGAACATCCTTTCTAGCAGTAGGAAGGATTGTACCAGACGTTATCAGGGCAAGTGGTGATGTTTTTCATCATAGCGTCAACAAAAAGGTGATTTACCAGAATCAGTGCGGAGGGACTATGTTCTGTTCCCCCCGCTCATACTGGACTATGTTCTGTCACTAAAGTCATTGGGTTTCGCCTTCAATTCTTTGAAAGTACACCTGGTGGCAATTAGCACATTCCACCCTCCGGTGGAAGGTTTCTCAATCTTCACACACCCACTAACTGCCATCAGAACCTTCTCACCAACCAATAGCTCTTCAATGGGACCTGAATCTTGTTCTCTCTGTGCTAATGAAGACTCCCTTTGAACCTTTAGCTTCATGCTCTATGTCCCTCCTTTCCATGAAAGTTGCCTTCCTTGTTGCTACCACTTCCGTGAGAAGAGTTGTCAAAGTCGGTGCTATGATGTCAGACCCACCTTTCACAGTTTTCCACAAAGATGAAGTCTCTCTACAGCTACACCCCAAGTTCTTACCAAAGGTGGTTTCTCAATTACACATCCATGAAGCCATTTACTTACCTGTTTTTTTTCTGAAACCACATGCATCTGCAGCGGAATGTTGACTACATTCCCTCCATGTTCGATGAGCTCTGTACTTCTACCTGCAGAGAATTAAACCAATCAGGAAGTCCCGTAGACTTTTATTGCAATAGCGGAGAGACTCAAGGGACAGGCCATCTCCACCCAGAGAATCTCCAAGTGGATTTGGGGGTGTATCAAACTCTTATACCAGTTGTCTGGTCTATCTCCCCCTACAGGGTTACAAGCTCATTCCAAAAGGGCTCAGACTTTGACCTCGGTCTCCCTTCAGAATGTGCCACTCATTGACATATGTAGAGCGGTCATGTGGAGTTCTCTACATATCTTTGCTGTGCATTACGACTTAGTAAAATAATCTGCAGTGGATTCCTCCTTTGGTATGGCAGTCCTTCATACTACTGTTCCATCCTCATCCTCACACCCTCGTCCACCATAGTGAACTGCTTGTTCATTACCCTCAGTGGAATACAATAGGGACCATTACTCAAAGAAGAAGAGGCAGTTACATGTAACTTGAGGTTTTTCGAGATGTGTGGTCCTTAGCTGTATTCCTCATCCCACCCTCCTTCCCCTCTTCTATGGATCTGCTGGATTCATGGTGGAGAAGGAACTAGAAACGCAGTTGGTCCACCCCCTCTTTATCGCTTGGGTCAGGAGCACTACTTTTAAAATTCTTCAACTCCAGGCACATGGTGCACATGCATAACCCTCAATGGAATACAGTTAGGGACCACACATCTTAAAGAACCTCCATTTACAGGTAAGAAACCTCCTTTTACGGCACAATGTTTTCTGCTGATCCCAGCTGTAACAATACTTACGGCACAATGTTTTCAAGGGATGTGGGAAGGAAGTCAGATGTGTGACAACTACATACTAAATATCCAGTAAACTCAACCTCTAGAATTGGGATTATATAGATATTGCCTAAGTGTTCATGAATTTTTGCTTGACTTCACACCAACAAACAGTGTCATGCTCATAAAAAAGGAGTTTGCTGCAACTTAAGCCTCTTCCTCTTCTCTCATGTAGGACCTCCAGGGAACTGCTTCACAAATAGATCCACAAAATAACAAAGTCCTCACCTTTATCACCTACATTGGTTGTGGGATATCTGCCATATTTTCAGCTGCAACTCTTCTGACATATATTGCTTTTGAGTAAGTATTTGTGCTGTCAAAAACAATTCAAAACAAATATTTTGTTTGTAACCACAGGCCAGGATTTTTTGTTTGATTGGGTTTGGTTTGATTGGGATGTCTATGCGTCTCACAAAAAGTGGCTGAACACCACTGTGCTCCACTGTTAGACATGGAATGTTTCTTATAAAGAGGCCCAAGCCCAGATACTCTCTTCCTAATCTGACCACTTTTTGTGGCTCAGGATGGGCAAAGTAGTGGAATCTTGGTCCCAAATAATCTTCTTGAGGGGCATAACACGTCCCTTTATATATTTCAAAAATTTACCAACATGTTGCTCAGTCTTTTTTTTAAACTCGCTATTTAGGCCTCATAGTTCCTAAGTATAACAGGGAAAATCCAGCCCTTTCAGGCTGGAGACTTTCGGTAGAAAGGGGAAGTGAAATGAAGATATGCCATCTACTCAACAATTCTGAAAACATCCTACAGAAATGGCAGAATAGCCCAGGGATAAGGAGACTGTACAGTGGCACAGTTCTGGGGAAGATGGGAATGGGAGGTGAAGTGAAGTTGTGTCAGCTTCCAGCTGACAATCACACAATCACAAGAATAACCCTGATGTAACAGCACAGGGTGGCTCATAAAAGAGGATATTATGTAGTAGGACACTCTGTGGAGCTCTTAAAAAGTACCCATGTGTACCACCAATTACTGCATTCTGCTCAGTCCCTGTGGTATCATGCTATGGTCCAAAGAGGACATAATTTGTTGGGTAGGTTTCCAGTACATGAACTGTAATATTCAGTAGTTGGAAGGAAAATTCATTTGATTTTTAAATTCATTAGGATTTTACAAACTACAGAGAATGAGAATCTATGGTGGACTATGTCCCATTAAAAAAAGTAATGAACTTTTTTTAAAAAAGATCAGAAATTGGCTCTTGGTTGATAGTACATTTTTAAAGCTTTTTCCTTCAATTTGTCTACATTATTCAATGAAACATAAAACACATGTTTTAAAATGTAACTTGGTGGGGGGTTATATTTATACATAATACATTAGATACCTAGTATAATGACATTAAGGTCATTTGTTAATGAGCCATTGATCAGGAATAGCTGTGGTTTTCTGCCTAAGAAATGCAACAGAGGATTTCAACAATAGACCATTAAAGTCCATACCATCATGCCTTATTGCTACGTCAGTTTTTTATCAAGAAGAGACCACTGCTCCTTATTTCCTTTGTAAATTGGTAACCACAGCTGCTATAAATATCTCAGTACATTTTGGCTACTTAACATATGCCTCTGTTTTTGTCTCTCTAGAAAGTTACGAAGAGATTACCCCTCCAAAATCTTAATGAACTTGAGCACAGCCTTGCTCTTTCTCAACCTGGTCTTCCTGCTGGATGGTTGGATAGCATCATTCAACATAGAAGGCCTCTGCATAGCTGTTGCTGCCCTTTTGCACTTTTTCCTTCTGGCCACCTTTACCTGGATGGGACTGGAAGCAGTCCACATGTACATTGCTCTAGTAAAAGTGTTCAACACCTACATACGGCGATACATACTGAAATTTTGCATTATTGGCTGGGGTATGTGTGAGAAGATGTATTTCTTAGATAGTGTATATTTAAATTATGTATTATTATGCATTCCAGCAGTGCCAAGCGGCCCCAAGTGAGATTATAACCCCATTGTGCTAGGCACTCGATAAACATTAGAGCTGAGTTGATAACTGATTTTTTTGGTTCAGTGGCAAAACTGAAAAATGCAGGGGGGGGACAGGAATTTCAGGTTGAACAAAATGTTTAAGCCAAAATGAAATGAAATTTTTCCAGGTTTTTTTGTGTTTTGTACTCTTTTGTTTGTTTTAGTAAACTTCACTAAATTGTTAAATGAAATGTCAAAAGGAATCAAACCAAGATTTACTGAGCCTCTGTCCAGTGCCTCAACCACAAGTATAATGTATTTCTTAAAAATAACTAAGATTCATTGAAAGAAGGCTTTTCTTCATTTTTTTTTTATAGCAGGGCCCTTTGGCTTCTGCCAAACATGCTGCCTGAATGCATCTGTTGTGTTCAAAATAATACAGAGCAACACAAAACCATTAGCCTCATGAACAGTGTGGTGATCACAGTCCAGTTCCTAGTTGGCAGGTTCCATATAGTAAAAATAACTCTCATGACTGGCATCCTTGCTGACAGTCTCAGCAGAGAGGACAAGGATTGAATGGTCAGTGAAACTGACCCTTAGGAGTAATTTCTCCAACACAGGAATGAGACACATAAACAGTATAGAGACTTACGCTGATGCTGCTTATGCTGTATCTCTGAGGACAGAGGGCTTCAGTATAGCTGTCAGTCCAGCACCTTTCTCAGGCACTACATTCACTTTATATTATATAGAAAAAAGTATATAGAACTTCTGTTTATGTAGGGGTCTAGATAGAGGATATAAGAGGATATAGAGTTTTGTAAAAATACAAACTGCACAGCTTTACATTGTAGCTGAAGGAATAAAAGAGGGCCAGTTTTTAAAAGGATTGTGCACTTGTAGCTCCCACTGATTTCAACAGAACTTAGTTAGTACTCGGCACCTCTAAAAATCAGACTGTTTTAAGTTACATGCCTATATATGGATTTGGGAGCCTAACTTTAAGTAATCAGGGTTGAACATTTTTACTTTACTTTCCCCATGTGTAATAATAATATTTATCCCTTTATTTGTTAATGCTTGTAAAGCACTTTGAGATCCTTAGATGGAGATTTGACGTATATATAATTTGTGAGAAATCATTTATTTCATGCTGTTCTTCCATGCTGTGGTTTGTCATGGACAGATCTGGAGTTATATGGCTACCTCAAGATACTCTACGGTAAAGCAAACATTTTCAGCTCTTTTGATCATCAATAATGCAGCTTTGTCTGGGAGTTTCAGATGCTTTGGGTTTTGAAAACAAAAATACAATAGCTTTCTCTTGTATTACAGGTTTACCTGCTCTAGTGGTAGCAATTGTATTAGCAAGCACAAATACAAATGCAAGTCGTGTTTATGGCAAAGATTTATATGGCAGAGATGCTAAAGGGCAAGGAGGAGATGATTTGTAAGTAATTTTTAAAAAATTCTGTTACAGTTCTGTGTTTGCATTTTGCAAAGAATTTGGGAGTGGCCAAACTGGCACTCATCAATAGTCTCAAAGTTTGTAGATAAAGAACAAGAAAAGGTGTGATCATTATCTTCTAAATTGTTTGCTATGAGAAAATCTAAAACAATCCTATATTACCAAAAGCCATGTAAAAAATATCCCTATGCTGCTGAAAGTGAATAACTCATAGCTTTGCTGTTTCACAAAAAAAAATAAATACTTTGGTTTTATCTTAAATTTTTCACTTTTTGATGGAAATGAAAGATTGGTTGGGGGAAAGGGAGGAAGAGGTTGCTCAACAATCATGTTTCCTTTGTAAATAAAACAGCCTTTTCACAATGTAAGCTACCTAGCACTTCTGTCGTCCACATTTTTATGGAAACATTCCAAACAATCTCAGAGAAGCTTATTTTCTCACTGACTATATATTATCATATTATCAAGTCTTGCCTGATAAAACAGCACATTGAAAAAAAAAACCACCATTATATCTTCTCATTAAAACTTCATGTTAAGCATTCCAGTTCTCTCAGGCAGCCATTTTCAGCTAAAAGAATGAGCAACATAGGCGCAACTGATCCCTGGCCCAGTGCCTGTGATCATAATTGTCTAGTGGCTAGCCCCAAAGACCACCCACTGTGCTCCTTTCTTAAGATCAAGTAGTAGAGAGCTGAGTTTTTATGCTGGTGGTCCCGTTTCAGTACTATCTGAGAGCTGTGAGCATGTGTATGCTGCCAGTTCGTTACACCAATACACAATCTTCTATATTGATCCTGAAGCCACTTCAGATTATGGTAGAGCATTGCATGGTGGGACTGTAGTTCCCACAGGCTACATCTGTATGGTAAACATGAATTTTATATACAGTAGGTACATCCCTCAGGTACCTGGCAAGATACTAGTGTGTTCCTTAGTTACTCACAGATGCCCTGGAGCTTCACCCTGCATAAAGAAATAAAATGGTCAAAGGTTTGGGTTGTTCCACAGGGGAAATCTTATCTATACAGCAATGGAGACAGATGTAGATTAGTTTTAATAACTAAAGAGGAGCATAGATTTTAGTATCTAAGAATGACTGTTTTTTGTTTTGTTCTTAAAAACAGCTGCTGGATCAAGGATAAGGTTGTCTTTTATGTGACGGGTGCTGGTTACTTTGGAATTATGTTTCTTATGAACGTAGCCATGTTCGTGGTGGTGATGATGCAGATCTGCGGGAGGAATGGGAAAAGAAGCAATCGGACCCTGCGGGAAGAGGTCCTAAGGAATCTTCGTAGCATGGTCAGCCTGACCTTCCTGTTGGGCATGACATGGGGTTTTGCCTTTTTTGCCTGGGGCCCCTTAAATCTCCCTTTCATGTATCTCTTCGCAATATTCAATTCATTGCAAGGTAAGATTAATTCAATTTCAGTAAACAAAGCAAGGATTTAGCTGCTGATGTTATGCAAGGGAGTGTTTCTAGTGGTTTGACCAGGGGAATCGAAACCAGGTTTCTTAGGATCTGTCTTTGGTAATAATTCACTGCGCAAACATGGGACACTTAATTCTTATGCTCAAATAAATTTGTTAGTCTCTAAGGTGCCACAAGTACTCCTTTTCTTAATTCTCTCTGTGTCTCACTTCCAGTCTGTAAAACAAGAAGGCCTACCTCACATGGATGTTGTAAGGCTTCATTAATTAATGCTTGCAAAATTCTCCAAGTCGACCAGCCCTGCTTTTGCTATTGCTCACAGTTGAAAGTAACGCTAGTGATTACAGCAGATTACGTTCTGTTCAGGTCTCTTTCCTTTATTGAAGATCTGGGGGGGTTATTTTTCCAGCATAATGTATCCTTCAGTTGTGGAAAATGCTGTTAGTGGTAATCAAGTTATTGTACATCATAAATTATAGAATTATTCCACTGATATTTAAAATAATTTAAATTCAAGCAAATTTGTGCATAAACCACTCAGCATAAGAATCCTCTGCTCCACAAAAATAAAATCAATAAGAATGTCATTAATAGAGAACATATCATCCCACCAACAAATAAATATGGAGATAAAAATAAATCTTTCCAAAGATAAGCAAAATATCTTTCCTTCACAGAAAAGCATTTGTTCTGTGCGGATTTCATTCTATCTGCTACAGATGAAACAAATTTACTGCTGTAAGAGATTTACTAAGCTTTCGTGGGAAGAAAATAATATTGGTAAAATGTGAGTCAAAATGTCCAAATCTGGTGTTTTAAATATTTTTCCTCCCAAGGAAATATTTGGTGTTTTAAATATTTTTTCTCCCCAGATTCTGATATGATTTACTTCTGATTAAGGATAAAGAAATATTTGCTGTAATGTATCAATGAATAATACACAGAGTCTAGAGAGATTGGAAGCATAGGGAAGAACATAAAATGAGATTGAAAAAAAAATAAGTTAAGGGTCTGATTCAGCAAGAATCAGTGAACAGAATTCACATTGCCTTCAGTAGGGTTTTATGTGCAATGGTCCTGTAGGACTGAGCCCTAGTTCAGAACCTTTGAGGAATCTTTTTCAGTGGGAGAGGCATACTTTAAAAGCAGTAATTGCAAAAGAAAAAAAGGAAATGGGGAAGGGGAAGGGAAACCCAAGGAATGAAAGCAGATAGCAAATTAAACATGAGCTTGTAATGCAGTATGGTGGTGGAAGATGCCAGCATTTTAACTCCGAGACTATCTGTACAGAGGCATTACACCATGAAGCAGGGAGACGATAATCCTGTATAAAACACCAACCTGTCTGGAACTAGAATATTACTTATATTTCTGGGCATCTCCACACTAGAAAGAGTGAATAAAACTGAGGAAATTCAGAGAAGATTAACAAAAATCATTAAGGCTGGAGACATGCACCTAGGAGTAATGAGGTGAAACTAAGCAATGGAAAATTTAAGATATATATCAGGAAATATTTCCTAATAGTAAGATGCACTAGATTGTGGGAAGTCTCTCCAGGGAACTGCTGTAAATCCCATTGTTCGAGTCACCTATAGTGCACAGGATAAGTCATTAAAATACACAGAAAAGCACTTCCTGCAGATGGAGTAGGGGACGTCCATTAACTTGTGAGCTTAGGGTACCATCAAAGGGATACATTAAGGCAGAGGCAGGCAAACTTTTTGGCCTGAGAGCCACATCGGGTTTCCCAAATTGTATGGAGGGCCAGTTAGGGGAGGCTGTGTCTCCCCAAACAGCCAGGTGTGGCCTGGCCCCTGCCTCCTATCCGACCCCATCGCTTCTCGCCCCCTGACAGCCCCCCAGAACTCCGACCCCATCCACCACCACCTGCTCCCTGTCCCCTGACTGCTCCCCAGAACCCCTGCCCCTGACTGCCCCCCACCATCCCATCCAGCCCCCACCCTTCTTCCTGACTGCCCCGCGGGACCCTTGCCCCATCCAACCCTCCTGTTCCCTGCCCTCTGACCGCTCCGACCCCTACCCACACCCCCACCCCCGACCACCACCCCCAACTCCCTTGCCCTCTATCCAACCACCCCTGCCCCTTTACCGTGCTGTCTGGAGCACCAGTGGCTGGCGGCACTACAGCCGCGCCACCCGGAGCACCGGGTCAGGCTGCGGCTCTGCAACTGCGCTGCCCAGCCACCCAGAGCATTGTGCCGGCGGCGCAGCACGCTGAGGCTGCAAAGGAGGGGAAACAGCAGGGGAGGGGTCGGGGGCTAGCCTCCCAGGCCAGAAGCTCAGGGACGGGACAGTAGGGTCCTGTGCGCCGCATGTGGCCCGTGGGCCATAGTCTGCCCACCTCTGCATTAAGGTCCCAATGCACTCAGCAATGCACTTACATCCAAGCTTAACTTGCAGTATGTGAGAAAGTATTGCATAAAGAAAGATCAGTAGAAATGCCATTGTTCCATTTGTAGGGCCTTCACAAGCTCAGTAGTTAGGATTTTAATTGGTTTTGTACTTCCTGAATTTTAGTTCTTACTATTTTTTTTGTCAAGTATCAAATAATTTGCAAGCAACATTTTTCTTTATTCAACCATCACCAGAAGATAACAAAGCAAGCAGGTTTCAGTCCTCACTGAGCTCAGTTTGGGCAATGTTTTAGGGTGGAGACCCAGGTCCATGCCCAATTGTACATGCCAAAGTACACCAGTGCCCAGGTACTGAGATGTTTGCTAGCAACGATTTTTTTAATGATTCAGAACAATATTTTCCAAACCCCGAACTGTCTTGTTGTTCCACCCTCTAAAACCCAGTAGACATGAGCACACGGAGTTAAGCGTGATTAGGAAACAGACGAATCTCCAAAGAACACCAGTTAAGCATTTAGGCCCACAATAGACCTCACTTATATCATTTTTCAGATATAATCATTTAGGGATCTGGCATTAGAATTTTGCCCTCAGGTTCAGCCTTGGCTCTGCCTCAGTTAATGAGAATGAAGCAACCACATGCCAAGCCAGAGAGAGATGGAAAATTCCGTGAAGGGCCAGGATCATGTTATAATTCCTATTTCTGCTTTCAAAATTAGCACAGGAGTATCTCTGTGGAACTATTACAGTTGTACCATTAACCCAAATTACAAGCTTCTTAGCAACACAGTACTGCATTCTGAAAATTGGTGGCTGTAGATCTGCATGCAAAAAAAATTCTGCTTACAAGTGTGCACACCTGCATTTGTAGGCACATTTACAGCAAGTGTATGCACAAACCAGGCAGAAATGGCTAGGTGGGCACCTCCATAGTAATTTACAAATGTATTTTCCCCATTTTCACACTCATATTCAGTAAATATTTATGCAAATAGTGATGATCTTTTTTGTGCACTTTATTGGTGCAGAGACTTCCAGTCTCCAGTATTTAAAAAATTGGCCCTGTAGATCTGGAATACTAGGAGTTAAACAGGAAAAATCTCCCTCAGAGTAGAATATTTGCCATACTTGGCTTTGGAGCTCTTGATCTTGCAGTGTTTATGAGCGCAAAATGCTCTTTCAAGTCAATGAAAGTCATGGTTGTGTAAAACTTAGAGGATGGCTAAGCATTCAGTGACTCAAGCATCTTTTACCTTGTACACCTCAGTGATGCAGGTTGATGACGAGGACCAGTTCATAGTGGTATTCAGAATGTTTACAACATTAAGATTCTATACAAATAAAATTCTGATTTATCCATTTGCTTGCAGGTTTATTTATATTTGTATTCCACTGTGCTATGAAAGAGAATGTGCAGAAACAATGGAGGAGACATCTCTGCTGTGGCAGATTCCGATTGGCAGACAACTCAGGTAAAAAAAAGCATGCCTATTTCATGTCTCCATTTCTGAGATGCAGAAGTAGACTGGAAAAGGCCAGGTGCACTGCTTGGGACTCTTGTATTTAACACAATTTAGGCCACAGATGTGGAAAGAGTAAGGAACATAATTATTATTAGCCTATGACTGTAATAATGATTGCCTAGGGACTCTTCAGAGAGCGCTCCACAAAAAAGTCTCCAGTCCTCACTTGAAGTTTTCCAGCTTTCCAGTTTTCCAGAAGCCAGCTGGTAAATTTTGCAATGCTGTGAGCATGGCTTTGGACGTCCCTTTTGTTTTACAGCAACGGTGATTCATTGTTTAAATAAGGATTCAGAAGGTCAAATCTGGCCCCTTTTCCCTATGTATGAGGTACTTGTGCCAGGCCAAGTGATCCTGTGGGCTATCAAACTAATGTGGAGGGAATATTGGAGGTGCTTCACAAGAGCTATACGCTGAACTGCTGAGGCAGGGATCTTTCAACCCCACATGTGTCCTGTGTGCATCCGAGCTCTTCCCATCCTCCCCCACCCCCCAATACTATAGCCATAGAAACCACAGTAGCCAGAAGAGATTTACCAGGGGCAGAGTGAAAGAGGCTTGAGCACACCCAGAAATTGATGTCCCTTCCTACAAACAGGATCTCAAAGTGGCAGGGAATATGAGGTTCCCTTGTGGGAACTCGCTGCTGCTGCTCCCCAAAGCAAACACCTATTGCTCTGGGCCTTCCACAGGCACAAAAGCCACTTCCCAATGTGTTGCTAATATTGGCCCAACTCCTCAGCTGGTGTAAATCAGCATTGCTCCATTGAAGTCACATTAACATGCCACAGTTTGATATACTCTCAGAAATAATATTTTTTCTATGTAAACCATAAATCCACTGTCTGACCTAAAGATTTCAAGTGAGTTGAAGCAATGTGGATGCTTACACTTTTGACCATATGATACTTACTCACAAACCAAGGGTCAGAGCCTTGGCTGGTGTAAATTGGCATTGTGTGTGACTGCATGGCCATGAGCAATTTAGTGTAATACCATTTTGTCCTAATTACTTTAATGCCAGCAGGTGAGGCATTCTCACTGTAAGCTGTGATGAATCTTATATTGTCATTTCATATTAAGAAATCCTGACTTATGAAATCAAAGTTAACACAAACTAGGAAAGATACATTAATTCTGATCAGACATCCAGATTATTTCATGCATTCAGTTTCCAACACACATGCCTTGTAAATCATGAACTGGCAACTGCAGATGGACCAAATTATTTCCAGATTTTTACACTGCTCTTGGCAGCCTTTGGGGAGGATAGCAATAAAAGTTTGAAGCATTCAAGGACTTCAGGGGTGGTACTTTATGTGGCATAATTACTTTTTATACTTACCAACTCTTCACTGCTGGTTTGTTAGGGAGGGTCAACATGACACCATTAGCAGCTGAAAGAGTAGAGTATAAATCAAATAAGATTTAAAAACATGATCAGATTTAAATGAACCTTAGAACATGATCTGATAAAAAATCTGCATGTTGTCATGGTTAGCATCACAAAAATAGTAAAATTCACTCTAATGCAAAGAGTCAAGATATAATCCTGCTGCTTACATAAACTAAGCATTAAAGATTTAAGTGGTACATAGGCCTTGTTTGGGCCCCTCTTCATGTGGATTACTTTTCTCCCAGAAGAATAAATTATAATAGTAAGAACCACAAAAGGAACAAGGATTTGAAACTAACATACCTTACATGCAGGTATGTGTTGCAATATGTTTTGTAAAATTAGCTGTTAAATTTACTCCTGTATGTACTGATTTTGAAACATACATTGTGAGGTTTGGAATGTCAATATTCTAACAACATTTAATCATGAAGTAACTTTTTGTCATAATTTGGGGGAGGGGAGGGAATGACTGAGGGAGGGATTGTTTGTTTCAGTTGTAAAAAATGCTTAGTTTAACAACAATCTAAATTAGATGCAAATTAGATCATTTAAAGTTATTCCATTCAAATGTATATTATTATTATATCAATGTGTTAGGTATTGTACACATATATAGGAGAACCCAGGGTCCAAATTAAGCAGTACAAAGCAGCCTTAGATCTAGTAGGTCCAGCCCCTTATGATTCTTCTTTAGAAGGGAAATCCCTGCTTGGAGTAGCCATAGTAATAGCCCTCATACACCCCTTCTCCTGGATCCTTCAGCACAGAGGGTATGGCCAGGGCAACCTCAGACCCCAACAATCTCTTGCTGCTGGAATATCTAGCCAGGTGTAAATTAGAATCCAGCCACCCAGATCCAGAATTGCAAGAGTGCAAAGTTGGCTAAAAGTCACCTTGGTTCTTCCCACTCCACTCTTGATGGACCTGCCCCACAGTCCTTGTCCTACAAAACTCACAGTCTAAGATTTAAAATTATGGAAACCATTGGTTATCTATGCTTGTGAACCACATTTCTTTGCATTGTTCTTTTTAATCATTAAAAAAAAGAGTAGGTACCTGATTGTTTATTCCTTGTGCACCCAAAACTCTCACTACAGGGTCCCAATCCCTTACTGGGGTCTCTTGGCATTACCAGAATACAAATAAATAATAATAGTTGTTGTTAATTTTATAAGAAGTTTGGCAATGCCATTTTGACTACCCCATCAACAGAGGCACCAACGCCATGGGTGCTCCAGCAAAAAAATAAGGGTGCTCAGCACCCACCGGCAGCCCCCTCAGTCAGCTCCTCCCTCTCTTCCCCATGCCTCCCGCCTACCGCAATCTGCTGTTCAGCAGCATGCAGGAGACATTTGAGTGAGAGGGGGACAAGTGAGGGCAGGGCATGCTCGGGGGAGGGGGAAAGAGGTGGGGCAGGGTGGGAAGAGGTGGTTGGGAGCTTGGGGGAAGGGATGGAGTGGAGGAGGGGCCTGGGGCGGATCGGGAGTTGAGCATCTTCCGGCAACTCTGACCATCAATTAATTTTAACCCTATCTAGAAAGTGGAAATATCAACTACTGTTCTTTAATGTCATCCTTAATAACAAAGTAAAGCATCTTGAAATAGTCCTGCTTTCTAGAGAACAAAAAATGCCACCAGAGAAGAACTAGAGCAGACTACTTTGTTATAAGTAATGTAAAAAGTGCTTCTGATGCTTGGAAATTAAATCTTGAGAGAAGCAGGAGTTTAGTGCTAATAGAAATGAATGATTTTTAAAAAATGCCTATTCATTTTCAGACTGGAGCAAGACAGCAACTAATATTATAAAGAAAAGCTCAGACAATCTTGGGAAATCCTTGTCCTCCAGTTCTATTGGTTCCAACTCAACCTACTTGACATCCAAATCTAAATCCACTTCAAATACGTACTTCAAAAGAAACAGCCATACAGGTGGGTAATTTCTAGCACATCAAAGATATCTTTCTGGTATGGTGCTTCAAATTGTGAATGTTTACTTTGCACAGTAGGTATGTCAGTGACTTGTGTTACCTTCATGTATAAAAGATATCACTGAGTTGAAGTCAACTGAGCATTTTAAAAAAAAATTTTTCTTTAGTAAGAGCTGTCATGAGGCAAGAGTCACCAACCATAGTAAATATCTAATCTTGGAATTTTATTGTGATATAAAAAGTATATTTAATAAAGCTACTTAGCTCTTACATAGCTCTTACACTTTTACCCAATGATTTAAAAGGTAGGTAGATAATAGTAGCCCATGTTACAGAAACAGAGGCACAGAGAGGTGATGCAATTTTCCCAGTCACACAGCAGGCTAGAAGCAGAGTTGGGATAGAGCCCCTATCTTCTGAGCTCCACTCCAGGCTACTGTCCACTGGAACAAGCTGCCTGCCATTTAACTGTACTACATTTACTGACAAAGGGACAAATGGAAGTTATTTGGAGGTTTGATCATACTGTATTAAAAAATATACACTGTTTTCCACCTTTTACAAATAGCATATGGTAGTTACTACATAGCTGTTCAGATGTCATGTGTGTAATAAAAAGGACCATCTATATCTCTATATTCCATTCACACAAAATAATCATGTACTTATTCTAGGAACATTTTAAAACAATCTGTTAGATTCGCTCATTGAAATCATCATCTCCTTTATGAATAATTTCAAAAATGCAGACTTGGCTTAAATAAAATGACTAGAAGGAACTTTCAGACTTCTTATAATACTAAATACACTTCCCAGATTCACAAGACCAGTCCCATTTCTGATACTCCAGTCTCTTTCATGTGTAGATCTCCTACTGACATCAGTTGAAGCACTACACAAATATGGAGAACAGAGCATCAGAGTCAAGTTTCACTGTATGGTTTGGAAAGGGGAATTTTGCCCACAGTCTGAACAGGCGATGTGGCTTAGTACCAGGAATTACCTTCCTGCTTTTCCTTCTCCTTGTCACGTGGTTCATTCAGGTAGACTATAGCTGACTGGTTAGATCCAGTTTTTCAAATGTTTATGTTGCCTCTTTGATCTGAGCAGTTAGCCAGTATTCCAGGCCTTGCAGGATTGTTTCAATTACGAGAAGTTAATACTATGAGTCAGGTATTTTATTGGGGTAATCTTATTTGTTTACAAAGAATCTACACAAAATCCTGTTTCCCTAAACACAGTGGAAACAAACAACAGAAAGAAATTCCCTTGATCAGAATTCTCCCAATGTGCCTGTTCAGTGAACTGTGACTCCCAGAAGTCCTGTCCATCCATTTCCCCTCATGGTCCTGCTCACACCAGGCTTTCTGCTGGCTTTGTGCCTCTAACACTCACAGTCTTCAGAACCAAATCCTAGCACTTGTGACTGCCACTGGCAAACCCATTAGCTCACACTGCTTAGCACTGACCAGCCATGCAGCCCATCACCTTGGGCAGAGCGCTCCCCGCCCCTATTTCCAGCTGTCTTTACGATATAAAAGGCGTTTCCTCCCCACGTCGGCTTTCATAGTGTTTGGTTTATTTCAGTAAGCGTGCTGCTATTATGACACTACAGCAATGACAACTCAGCAGATGGTACCTGGTTACATTCTCTTGTTCCCTGCTGATCATACTATAAATGTGTCAAATTTTATATGTTATAGAGTCACGTACATTTCTCTGTGGTTCAATCCACAGCATGTTCTCAGTTCAGTTTGTGGTATTGGTGCCATACAATTCCATTTATGCTAATGACAACTGAGACGTTAGAGTCCTATACAGCAGTTTTATATCAACACTTATTTTCTGTTGGATCACAGCAAGCCTGTGCTTAAAGATAAAAACATAATTAAAATTAAATACATACTTAAATGCTTTGGTAAATTAGGGCCTTTGTAGAACATTAGCAATTAGAGCATGCCTGGTCATGCGTTTTCACTACTTTTACTTCTAAAGTGCAGTCTTAAAAGAAAATGAATTAATGCATTGGATTAATGCATTAAGAGAAACAAAAAAGGTTCCAAATAATAAAATGTAAGTAGAAAGAGGAAGAACAAAAATATAAAAAAACAAACAAATGTATTTTACCTTCAAATAAATTGGGAGACTATCCTTTTGGAATAATGATCAAACCAGGTACTAAATATTTTTTAACCTTAGGCAAAACTCTCCGCTCAGAACCTTATTGCAGATCAAGACTCAACATTCTGTTTTTCCTACATGTGTATATCCCCACTAAAAGTAGTTAGAGCCTCTGCATGCAGGGAGATGAGACATCAGATGAGAGGTTCTGAAATGAACCGAGAATGTTGTCCATATAAGTGAACGTTTCTATAGGATGTTTTTATTACTCAAGCTAGTTTCTTATGCCCAAGTAACTACTTATATGTTTTTAATTGTGAGTTAACTACACTAGTCATGGAGTTTTATGTACTTTGCCAGTGGCCCCTGGGCTGCAAGACCTTGGTGGTAGAAAAATCCTATTAAAAGGGGAGTTACAGCAACACAAACCTGCCACCACCACTATTTCCACAAAGGGCTAGCCGTGAAGAAGGTGTGGCCAAAGGCCCAAGAGATGAGCCTACGCTGTACATTTCCTGAGCAGCCTCCATTGGATACTGGAGGAGCTGGAATTTAAAACAACCTCGCTCTTAATTGAAACTCTAAGTAGTGCTATTACGATATGCCCTTTCGAATGAAACTCCTCAAAGGCACAGCTGTACTGTGCACACCTCATATTGCAATTGCACCTCCATCACCCCGGCCATGAATCAAACCCCTCAGGCCCAATTCAGAAAAGCAGTCTTCATGCAGGAAAACACTTAATCATATGCTTAAAGCTAAGCAAGTGACTAAGTGCTTCCTGGATAGGGATGGATTTAATTACGAGTTTCAGGACTCTCCTAAATTGCGTCATAGATGGTAATGCAATAATTTAATGGACATTATAGAAGCACCAAAATATTCTGCATTCTTTTTAATATTATAGTGATTTCCTTTTCCCTTGACCATTTGAAAGATACATTTTATTTCACTTTTTCTACCTGTGACACTGTAAAGTACTTTTGGCTGGATCCAGTTTTTTCAGATCTCTATACTGGTTCTCAAACAAGTTTTCATGGCATAAAAAAAAAATCCAGAAGTTATTTTTTATCCATTTGGTTCAGATTTTTGCACAGCTAATCTACTCAAATTGGTATCTTGGTGAATCTATAAACATTTTTAGTATACAGTGTAATAAATGTACGTCTTGGTAGATGTTAACATGGTTGTTGATCCCTGGAATTGACCCAGACATTCATATGTTTATGGTATAGATAATGTCTTCTAAGAGCATTTCCTCAGCAGAGGTGGATCATTCCAGGTAAAGTGTGCATCATTTTTGTTGAATGCATGATTTCAACAGGGTGGAGGGGGAATCACTTGCATGAAGTCCTAATTGACACAAAAAGGACTATTGCTAATCAGAAATACTGCTTATGCTTCTCTATTCATCTTTTTGTTATTGAAGCTGATTGGCTGTAATTCAAAGGGCAAATATGCTTCGAACTCTGGTTGTCTATACTCTGCATGGAGCATGGGGTATCTGAAAGATTGCCCTTCTAGAAAATGTACAATGTCACAGTATTAATGTTCACCATGTGATGCCTGATAAAGAAAAATAACATTAATTTTAAACAAAAAAAGTGTATTTGAAAGCAAAAAGACCAAAAAAAGCACCCTACTGTCAAAAGTTATGTGGTGAATTGCTAGATACATCACAGTACATTTCTAGAAGGAATGAATGTATGAAAGGTTATGCCAGGGCTCTAGAAATTGTCTCTTTATTTGGGCCTATAGCCATTATAGAATTCAATCTCCTAACTATTGGTTTTAAATATCTTTCAATTACATCAAAATTAGATCTGAATGACAGATCGTATTTTTCAAATATGCCTGGAAACTTTGTTGTGTATTACTACTCAAGTTGACAATTTGTTTAGTAGAATCGACAAAAGAAACCATTTTTCATGAGTTTTCAGAATCATGTGGCACAGCTGTGATATGGGACTGACAGAAAGCAGCCACATGAAGCAATGAAAGATCATATATGCTGAAATACTAACTCCACAGATATCAATGGCAAAACTCGCATTGACTTCAGTGGGCCAAGATTTCATGTATAGGGTCTGATCCAATGCCCATTTAATTCAACTAGAAGACTCCCATTCACTCCAGAGAGCTTTGTATAGGTATATAGAGTACAAAAAATGTTTTGGAAAATGAGAGTTAAGTTTAATGATGCTGTGTGAATGTGTGTAATCATTTTTTGGGTACTGAAACAGTCTTCCCTGGAAACAAGAATTCTCATTTTAAACTCATTTTAAACAAAATAAATAGAAAAACCTAAAAATGTAAAACTATTGGCTAGTGAGTAAATGAAATTGAAGAACATGTAATACCCAGCCATTTTCAGTAGTACAAGGAGTTATTTGCTGTAATTCATTAGCCATTTTCACCCGCTTTGAAGAAATATCATTCTTAAACTGCCTGTTCTTTTGTTCATAATGAAACTGTTTAGATTTTCCTCTGTGCAATCCATTTCTCTTTTACGTGCAATTCAAGCAGCATTTCATATTGCAAATCTTTGAGAACTATAGCTTGGTACCATTGTTAAATCTTTTCTGAAACCTGCATTTTAATTGTTTTCATTGGTAAGCAGCATATTTATTTTATATAATATTCTATATGAAACATTCTAATATTAATATAATAAAATACACTGATTTAAATAAAATTACCTTTTACAGAAGAATTATCTGAAGGTGGTTTTACTATAAGCAGTATCAAGCTGGTTGACTAAAGTGCCAGCAGTGGAGAGCATTGTTTCATGCAGCCATTCATCTTGCTATCAAACTTTGTGTTGGGTCGTATCAGACTTGGGTTAAAAAGAGAGATTCTGATCCCAAAGAGCAGGTTGGAAGAGATTGCGGAACTCATTAAATACAGTCTAAAAAGAGGAGGTAATGATTGCTCACTACATGAGCTCTCCCTACTGGTCAGACTCAGAATTGCAATACTGTTAGCCACACAAGTGGATGCTTGTCTTCTTTGAAGAAAAATACCACACTGGAGGCTATATGAGTGAAGGCTACAGGGCTAAAGATGGCAGTTGTGGAGATACTCAAGCTCCTCTTTGAATAAGCCTTAGTCAATATCAGGGGACGTGGAGAACAATGATCCATACAGCAGAAACAAAATACTTTCTCCTTATAGCTGAGTACTCAGATATTCCTGTGTCCCCTGTGTAAAATGCCCTTCAAACCAGCTTGGGCATATAGTGATAATAATGTATGGTGTGGTCATCAGAAGCGTTACTGACATCATCAGGCACAGTGGGATGTAGATTTTTGAAAGTGAAAGGAGGTGGGGGGGAAAGAGTGAACTGTCTTCTTTCTTTTTATCTCCTGCTTCGTTCTTGGTTTAGAACACATGAAACATGAAAACATACGAGTTTTCCACATCCATTTAGTGCCACAAACCACAAACATAGCTCCTCAGCTCTTCTTGTACTCCCTATGTTCTAGGAAGTCAAATAGATGCAATTGTAAGAATCAGGCAAGTTTTAAAATCTCCTTGTCTATTTTTATTTGGAATCATCTTCTGCTGCTTTCTGTGCTTGTTTTTGTTGTGTTATTTGAAAGCTGTTTAACTGTTATTTGAAAACCATTTTATCGTACTATTACATGCTTTTTACTAGCATTTTTCAGCTATTTCATTATTTGATTCAGTGGGGTGGGGCGCTATTTACCAAATGTTACCAAAGCAATGCTTGCATCACCCCCATCCTGTAATATTGTAATACTCAGAAAACCTTTTTAATTTGAGAGTTCTGTAGCTGGCATCTTCAGCAGATAAATTAATGAATCCTACTGTGCCTTGATATAGTTGCAGCATAAACAAAAGGGGTGATATGGGAATAGATTCAGGAAAGGAGTGAGCAGAGAGGCTAGGATTCCAGATATGTAGGTTAGAATATGTAGAATTTAGTCTATAGCGTATAACTGAAAAGAACATAGAAGGTATAATGTCAAACTATTGAATAGCTATATCAAAAATCAGCAGGGCAATATAATTGAAAAAATAAATTACCTACAGTAATGTAGAGGAGGATTGACTGTAGGTGACAAATCTGGTAAATAATGATCTTGTTTTTAAAGGCCTAATTTCCTGTTCCTGTTTATTTTCCCCTTCCTAGACAATACTTTTGTTGACAAGCCCGCATCAAAATTTGCCCAAGTGGACGGAGAGCAGACACCAATCATCCCAGTCCGTCAGGTTATTGACAAAGTCAAGGGATACTGCAGTGCTCACTCAGACAACTTCTATAAAAATATCATGATGTCAGACACATTCAGCCATAGCACAAAGTTCTGATTGGGTTTCTGAACTTCTAAACCACAGAGACAACATGCAGCCTGGAGATTCTAAACAATGGAGTACTTGGAGACTGAGTGGGGAGAATTGTATTACCAGATATAGTCATTTTTCCCATGGTATATTGTCATCCTCTTAACAGCTTCTTCTTGAGAAAAAGTTTTTTTCACCATTAAGACAGTCAGTCATTTTCTCATACATAGTATTGATACTGACATTTTCCCACCATGAAATAAAGACTGTTTTCAAACATCAGCTGTATGCCAGCCAACAGGATACTGGGACAGCTAATTTAGGTATGATCCTATGTGTATATTTGCAAGACTGAAGAAGTTCCATAAGCCCATCTCTCAATAACGTCAGATCTGAATGGGAACCAGACTTGGGTCTGTTAGAAAAAACAGGAGAAGTATCCCACAGCACACACAAGCTCTTGGATGCAGCTTTCTTAGTCGGACTCTTCTTCCTGAGAAATGTGGATTTTCCTGACTGTATTTGCTGAACTCTTGATGTTTAGGTGTCTATTGCTGACAGTGTTTTCCACAGGTGAGGAAAACCCTAAATTCAGTGTCAAAGGTTATTTTGACCAAATGAATAAGTAAATCTCCAGGGCTAACCACACAAAAAAATTGGATCTAAATATTGCATACAGAAACTAGTCTGTAAACGCTGGGCCACATTGTATCTGTGTGCACAGAAAAGCATTTTTTATCACATACATACCCACCAAGATTTGCTTGTGATAAGGGTGTGCAAGTCACTGAGAACCCTCTTCCAAATTTTAAGCCCATACCAGTGTGTGTGGTTTCAGTTGGTGCAGCATCAGTAAATAAGCTAATTCCAGACTTTACACAAAGGCATATGTTTCAGTATTCACTGATGTACAAAAAAGCAACACCTCCCATTGTAACCACCACATTGATATGTGTGAGCCCATGCTGAGTGCTCATGTTGGTCAAGTGAAATGGGAGTTATTAGCATGTACATTCATAGCAAATATTACAAAGGATCCCACACTTTGTAAATCATATAGTGCTATAAATGTATCAGTTACAATACATTACACATCCCTTGTAAGCCCACACATAAGCTTGTCCATTTTGTATATTGTGGCCATATTGCGTGTAAAGAGAACTTCTGTCACATGACATAGCAATTTGTGAAGGCTCTCAAGGTCACACTACATTACACAATAGCATTCAGCATCTACATGTGGACTTGCATCATCCATATCTTCAAGCTTTCACTGGCATCAGCTGATTAAACTAAATATAGATCTGTACTGTTTGAGATGCAATGACCAAGCAACGTAAACTGAGTTCTGTATCGTTGTGCTATTCACAGAAGTGTGTGCAGAAGACAAAGAAGAACATAAAATACTTTACTTTTCCAAGCCATGGCACCATATGGCCATTTTTAACACTATTATCAAAAGTGTACAACTAGTCTTGAAAATATGCAGAAACCAGGGCCGGCTCTAGGTTTTTTGCCGCCCCAAGTTCAGGTGGGGCTGGAGCTCACAGGCAGCGCTGGAAGCGGAGGGAGTGATGTCACCTTCTCCCAGCACCTGCAGGGATTTTATCCCCTCCCCCGCCCGGCGTGCAGACAAGCCCCGATATAGGGGGTGGCACAAGGCAGCGCAGCATCCAGTGCGCAGATTAGGCAGCGCAGCCCCGGCTCCCTAGCAGGACTCAGCCTTTCCTCCCCAGGTAGCGGCTGGGCCCTGGCAGCTCAGCATCCCAGGGCCAGGGCTTCCCCTTCCCACTGCAACCAGGGGCGCAGCACCCTCGCCCCGTCTAAGTGGTGCAGCTCTGAGAGCGCAATGCCCCCCAAAAAAAGGGTGGCCGGAATGCTGCCCCTGGAAATGTGCCATCCCAAGCACATGCTTGCTTTGCTGGTGCCTCGAGCCAGTCTTGGTAGAAACCCATGCCAAATTGTGAAACACCTGTAAATGCATATTTCATTTGAAATGTCAGTAATAGAGCTGGCCAGAAAATGGGATTTTTCCATGAAAATTCCAAAAATGTTTTTAAAAAAATGAAAAACATTTTCCCCAAAAGACCATTTTTCATCAAATTATTTTTACCTAAAAATTTCGATCAGCTTTGTTCATCACACTTCCACAAACCACTGGTCTGATGTCATACAGCTATTGATTCTCAGTTAAGAAGCAATTAGATGTTCAGTAACAGGGTATTTGGATTTGTACCTTTATGGGCTCTTTGCATCCACTTGTTTATAAAGATCATTTTATTCTATGCTCACACAAATGGAATATTATCCTTAACTATAAACATCTTGATCACTCCAGGGGAAAAGTATGTTTTAATCACATTCAATCCTAAAACACTGTTGTGAAGTAAAGGTCCTACAAATTACCTGATCAAACCTTTTTCATATTAGAGCAAAATCCTTACATGACTGTATAAGCTAAATTCATCCCTATTGACTTCAAATGTAATTATACTAGGGATGAATTTGGTCAAATACTTTTATCAAGGGAAAGAATTTAGGGAAAATTTATGTGTGAGCATTTTTAGAACTTGTATATTATCATCCCACCTGCCTCCTGCAGTAGATAATAGTTTTCAGATAGTAGCTTACTGTGAGATTTCTACCTGTCTAGGATGTTCTACAGTGACGAGAAGGAAAAGAAAATATTTCTGGACATTGAGGAATTAATGAAACACAATCGTTCAATAAAATATGAAGTAAAAGAAGTATCCTGGCTGAAGCCTAGCTGTAACCTAACCAACAGATTAATGTAAAAAATTAATATTTTTGCTAAATTAAGAATTTGCTCTTTTTTTACTACCATGTAGTAGTCCTTAACTGTCTATGTCAGATGTTCTTGAATGCTCTCACTTTAGCAATGTAAAATCTCTACTTTGTTGTTGATGTGACAACCTCCCTTGTATATATTTATTTATTTGTGAGGTTAAATATGTCAACATATATGTTAGCTCCATAATCTCTGTCCTTGTTATTTTAAGTTTCTGATTCATCATAGGAGGAGAGGGAAAGAATAATCTCTCATACTTTTTCCAAAATTGTGAAATAGTTTACTGTAGTTGTATCTTTTACCAATACGAGGGGGAAATGACAGTAATTTGAAATATTAGTTAGTGGAAGTTAGTGTAACTGATATAAAGATGGACTAAAGTGGAAAGAAATATTTTTCAAATAAATATTCATGTTATTAGTGTTACAAAGAATTAAAATATTTTAATAATGACTTTTTCTTTCTTACAGTTCAATGAGAGAACATTGTTTGGTGGAATGTTGGAAAATAAGCTGCTGCTTATTCAGT
Organism: Dermochelys coriacea; assembly: GCF_009764565.3. NCBI lineage: Eukaryota > Metazoa > Chordata > Testudines > Dermochelyidae > Dermochelys > Dermochelys coriacea. The sequence goes on from NC_050070.1 coordinate 109,524,261, forward strand.
ATGTGTACTGGGGTTTGCTTAGCCAAAACCCAGGGAATAAATCCAGTTCAGCTGGGAATGTATTTTGCAGAATTCAGTTTTTCTGGTTGCAATTAATTCAATGCCAAATCCAATGCATGATTGAAGAGTTATGCTGGGTCATTCATTTAGTGGCAACCCAGTTATACTGACAAACTGAAAGGGGAACAAAAGCAGAAATCCTATACTATATGCTGGTGTGGTATTTTCACATGACTATAAACAGATCATCTTAAACTTTGATTTACACCAAGGCATTTAGTTATTCATCTCCATTTGTTTCTAGGGGCAGAATTTGGCCCTTAAGTATAACTTCAATATCTTAGCAGGGTTTAGAAATCTCATAATGTTTAGTATTTTGACTAATCACTGCCAAAATATTTTAGCCAATTGTCATACCTCTTCACCAAAATCATACTATAAAAATAGTCGAGTAGTTGCTATGGCTTACATGCAAAAGTTCTGATGTTAAACTGCAAAGAGCACAGAAAGCCACTGAAATGTATTTCACCTACGACCCCGTATGTGAGCCTCAGCAGAGAAAATGCACTTACAATATATTAAAAAGTAGGAGGATTTTTTAGAAAAGTGTTTTGCCATTCCCATGAACATTGAGTAGAATACCATCATTTTCATCCTGAAATATAGTTATTGGGATTTGTTTTATTATAAAGCAAAATGACATGAGCAATACTGCTTTGCGTCTTTGCCGTGCTCGATAGCAGTGGTTCTCAACCAATGGTCCGGGGCCTCCTGGGGGGCCACCAAGCAGGACCAGTGTTAGACCTGCTGGGGCACAGGGCAGAAAGCGAAAGTCCACTGCATGGGGCTGAAGCGTGAGGCCCTAAGCCCTGCTCCTTGGGGTGGAAGCAGAAACCTGAGCAAATTAGTTTCACAATGTCCCCGGGGCCTTGGGTAATTGCCCTGCTTGCCCTTAACGCAGGCCCTGGCTTTTATATGCAGAAAAGCAGTTATTGTGGCACACGTGGGCTGTGGAGTTTTAATAGCATGTTTGGGGGAGCCTCAGAAAGAAAAAGGTTGAGAACCCCTGCTCTATAGCAAATTAAAACAAATTTTGCAGTTGCAAACATTTGCCAGCATTTTGTACAGCCTATCAATTAAGAAAAGCAGCACAATCATTCCATGGCAACCAACTAACAAAAAATCATCTCAGGCTTGAGTGACTGGTAGATACAGGATATTTTTTTTTAGAGAACACAAACTTGAAGTAGTCAGTGAGATCTCCTTGTATCATCTACACCTTGTACTTGGTAGGTTGCAGGGTTGCTACTAGCAGGGGTCAGGCTTCTGTGATCTGGCTGCAGAGCTTCCTTCCCAAGGAAATACACTAGATGTGTTCACTATAAGATCCTTTAATGCACTGCAAGGAATGGCTTTTGAGAGCTTAAGACAGAGGTCCCAAACTCCCTGGGACTGACTCCCCTGAGAGGGGGCAAAGGAACATTTGGGGGGGCACAGCATGGTGGGACCCAGGCCAGCCCACACAGGGGTGGGGAGGGAATGCCACCTAGCCCCATTCTGCCCCCAGCTCTGCTCTGGCCCTCGGCTTCACCTCCCCCCACACTGCGGCCCGGCTGCAGCTCCACTCCCACCCCCAGCCTCGGCCCCCAGCTGGGGCTCTGCTCCCAGCCCCAGCTCCATGGCCGCGGGGGGGGGGGGTAACGTGGATAAGGGGGGGACCCTGAGAAGTTGGGGACCACTGGCTTACGGTATGTTACACACATTGCCACCTTCTGACTGAACACTATTATACAGTTTAGCATTCCATTACACCTAGAACTACACAACAACCAAATGTATATGGTAGGTAGAGAGGAAGGGCAAATGTATTATCACTGAGGACACTGAAAGAGGTGGGTCATGTGCATACAGCAAATCCCCCCCTTAGGCCCTGATCTTGCTCTGTATAGGTGGACCCCCCTGCACCCATAAGGAGGCCACTGTCTTCAGTGGTGCTCTGTTTAAATGCAGGGGTCTGCCATTTTGGAGTGTCTTGAAGTACTGTGGCCTTTTCTCCTCATTTTCTTATTATTTATTAAATATCAATAGCTATTTAATTTTAATCCTCTGTAAATGGCTCCTACAATAAATGGCCTCCACCAAGGCAGAGGGCTTTGCATGGGTGGCTATCACAGGGATGGGAAGACAATATTCCCAGCCAGCTTGTGGCACAGCAATGAAGCTACTTCATGACCATTACTACACCTACTCCTGTAGGAAGAGCTGTATTCTTCTATGCTCCCTCAAGTCGGGGTTTGGCCACCTGGTCAATATAGTTTGCAAATCCAGTAGCTACGCCCTTGTACTGGTATACAACTGTAGTGATCATTCAGTGCTTAAGATGCTTGCAAGAAAACTGCTTAATGCTGTAGATGGTTCCCAATGGCTAGATGGTTCCCAGTGGCTGTGTGTAAGCAGCTTGACAGTACCTCACTCAGACTCTCTGGGAAGCAATTCCACTAAAGTTACAGTCCCCACCACCACATCTTTCCTTCCAAGCCATAGTAATATAACACAATCACAAATACTTATAACCACCCTCAGACCTAAACTTGCTAACAATGTTCAAATTAGTCTTCAAGATGCCCCATGCTGTCAGTCGAACCTATGGGGTTCCCCTGGAACATCAGTACTACTGGTGTCAGGAGGCAGCAAATCCACTTGTTCTGACTGTGCCAAGGCCTTGCACTCTGTAGTCTCTACCCACTGGGGTTCTTGCTTGTCTGAGACCCTCTTGGGCAAACCAGCACACTGAGCGCCCTTCCCTTCTATGATCTGGAGGAGTAGCCTATTCCTCTGCAGTATGTGTCCAGCTGAGATGACAACCACCTATGATCACACATCATCGCTGCTCTTTGCAACCATTGTTTCCTTTATAGAGATGCACAGCATGGTTTGCATGCAGCGATGACAGCACCTGGGATCCCAAATCATATTGGGTTTTTTTGTTTTGCCTTATCTAGCCCTTTATACATGCACTAGTCCCTAGTGACCCTGACATAGCTTTCTAGCAACACAGGCGATCTTGTTTTCTGTTGAACAAATTGTCAGCAGCTAACAACCCATGTTTCATTGGTGCTGTTCTGTAACTGAATAGTGCTAATAATAGATCAGAGTCTGACGCCACGGACTTTTTTGGTAGGTACTTCATTATTTTGATACCCTTTTCCACAGCCCATTGGATTGGAGATAATGAGGACTAGTGGTTACATGTCACAACCCGTATTTCACTGCAAGCTGCTTAATCTCATATCCTCTAAACTGTGACTCATTGTCAGACATTGGTATAATGTGTAGCAAAAACAGATTTGCTATGCACAATCACCTGTTTAGATGTATCTTCAAGTAATGCTATGTCAGAAAAGCGAGAATAGTCGCGAACAAGTAAATAGTTTTTTTCCATCCAACATAAACTAATCCAGGGAGCCAATTTTTCCTATGCCACCAACATGGGCTTTTTCATTTGACTTGGCCAGTATTTTTGCGGGGATTGGGGGGGCATAGGCAACAAGCCTTAAGAGCAGCCACAATGTCATTATACCAGCATGGGTATAAATAGCAGTGTAGATGAGGTGGCACTGCTTAGGTGAGTAAAGTCATGCCAGAACACTAGGTATGCACACTACACAGCTCTTAACATGCCCAAGCAGTGCCTCCCCATCTCCACTTCTGTTTTTAGCAATGTAGTGGTTGCTGTCTCCCTGTTGCCAGAGCCTTTCTGTACTGCAAGGAAAGGCTTCAGCAGCAGGTGGTGGGAGGCAGATTGCCTTGCAGTGTGCTGTGTAGCTATATGGACCCTACACAACACCACAAGTATAGAGTAGGCCTAACTCGGGCTTTGTGGATTCCAGTAATTTTCAAAGCATGCAAGTCCCCATGAGGATCCAGGCCTCAGTGCTTAAAGTGTTTGCCAGAGTTCTGCTTTATGCTGTGTCCAGTTCCAACAGCCTGTACATAACAAGAAGTGTTTCACTGTGCCCCATCCAGACACACACGGTCAAGGAAGCTCAGCCCTGAAAGTCAAAGTCCCTACTACCAAAACCATCAGTCCCGCTCTTGCAGTGGAGCACGGCTCTGCACAAGATTACTTTCACCTGCCTTTGAAACATGGTACTGAAGGAAGAGGGTTTGTGTGCCAAGTTACCACTGAAGTACAAGGGGCCATTGAGGGTGGTCAGCTGGGTGTCACAGGCACTCCATCTCTCACCCTAGGTGGGACCAGTTTTATCCTACAGTACAACAGGTTCAAATCTGACCTGGGTCCTGACCCAACAGTAAGTATGACCAACTTGCCACAGCAGGACCTAAGCAGTGCTTGAGAAAATCCTGGTTAGTGAAACGGGCAGTAAAGATGACCAGGCTGAGGTGACCAGGCCCATCAAGCTTTACCAAGCCCTGGCAAGGCATATGTTTATAAGGGGAAACTGAATCTGGTGATGTGACAGAACTGCTGGGGGTGGGGTCCACCCCACCAACAGAGCGTGCCCCACAGAGTGGAAATGAACCTATAAATGGACTCAGAAATAAGGGAAACTTGAGGCTGCAAAACAACTGCCAAGCCCCCGCTGGCACCAAGACTTCCACATGCACTAGTGCTGGATGTTAGGACACATCCTTTTTCAGAGAGGAGGGCAGTGTGATGTGTCGGCAAAGGAAGGGAATACAATTCCTGACAGCCCCTTCCCCATTGCATTTACTTTCCCCCTGGCCTGGTAAGGGGAAAGGTCCCGAGTCAGGAAGTGGCCAGGCTCTGTTCGGGAGCGGGAGCCACATGGCAACGGGGAGCTGGAGAGAACCCCCAGGAACTGAGGCCAGAGTCACACATGGGAAAAGCTGTGAGCGCCGGCCATCACAGCTAGGTGCAAGTCTGTGTGGGACTTAAGTGGGGGCAGCTGGGCAAGGAGCCAGTGCAAAGGCTCCCAAAGAGGGTCCCTGAGCCTTGCTTGGAAACCTGCAAAAGTTTATTTGCTGCAACAGAGACTAGACTGAAGAGGGTACCCCCGGCACTAGGCCTGAAGAGCCCTGACTGAACTGGACTGCCCCAGTGACCCAAACAGGAACCGCAAGTGCTTACTTTGAACAGTAACTGTTTACGCCTTTGTAGCTGAGGTATTTGCAGCCTTCCCCCTTTCCTGCCAGCCCTGTTAAATACCTTCCCCTTAGTCATGTATCGTAGGGGTTACTGGGATCCAGCAAGACTATTGCCAATAAGGCCTAGCTGAAGCACCTAAAGTGCTTGCTGCTGAAACGCAGTACACCAGATACGCTACTGGACCCAAATGGGTCTGGTGTACAGAGTAACCCCAATAATAACAGGATTTTTCAGCAACCCAAACCACCCATGAACCTGGCTCAACTGCTAAATCTGGCTCTTTGTATCCAGAACACGAGTGAAATGGAGCCAAAGAGCACTGCAAATTTAGGGGGATTCAGGGGAAAGAGCAAATAATAGTAAGAAATACGGTCCAGATTTTTTTCCCAGCTGCGCCTACAGTCTCAAAGGTCTTGCCCAGTCTTAAATCAGGCTATGCACACAGATCCCACCTGTATTCTGTTGTTTGAACTCTTTTTGCTAGATCTGGTTCTCCACCTGGAGATACCCCATCACTAACAATCACAACATTCTTTCCTCTCCCAAAATGGATCTGAAATTTGGCTGCTGAGTGCTTTATTTTGGAGTGCTGGCCAACTCTTTACTGGTTCAATATTAGATTATTTTGGGAGAGGGGAGGGGCATCCAGAAGTGTGCTGTGCTTTAGCTGCTGACTGACTGATTCTGCTAGTCCCCACAGTGCAGTACTTCACAGAATTTCATTTCCAAACACTGTACAACTCAATTTTGAAAAAAACATTTCCTGTGTGTTTTCCTTTTCTCCTCTGCCTAGCTGTACTTATAAAATCCCTCCAGCAGAGGGCAGTGTCATATTACTATGTGTAAAGCTGTTTAAAAAACAAAAAAAGACAAGAAAACCACAGCAAGATGCTTCCATAAATAAGCCTGGGTGCAAATATTAGTTGGAGGGTTCAAATCAGTATCACTAGCTTGTATATTATTTACTAAAGTCTTACATCACAGCATAAAGTGAATGGTTTGTGAATGCACGTATTGGGGTGGAAGACTATCTGCATGTGTTCATACAGCTTTGTGGGGGAGTAGAACACTGATTTTTTTGTTGTTGTTTTTCTTACACTGGTCATTGCATTTTCTTCTTTTTGCAGTAAGAGGATGTGATGGGAATTTCATAATCTCTTTAACACTTAATGGATCCCATTGACTAGAAACTGCTGTTCTGCTTTCAGCTAAGAATCCTTTCAAGTTTGTTCACCAGTTTGTTCCAGTACTGTACAGATTACTTGAGTTTTCTGAGCTGGTGTCTTGTGATTCTGAAATTCACTGTACACATTGTCTAGGGAGACAAGACAATCTTGTTGATAATGCTACACCATATTATCCCGACTTTTCTCCAACGAAGTAGGAGGCACAACCTGACCCTAGCAGATCATCTAATCCAAATGCAGATTTCCTACTGTTTTCCATTCACACTGGAGACAGCTCACAACTGAGGTTTACAGCTGCTTGATTATGCTTTCCGTCTCTGCAACCTACCCTCATGCCTGTTCTGACCTTTGTAGAGCTGGTCAGACAATTTTCAAAGGAACCATTTTCTGACAGAAAATGCTTTTTTGTCCAAATTTAAATGTTGCGTGGGAACATGTTGATTTTTATAAAAAGAAAAGGAGTACTTGTGGCACCTTAGAGACTAACAAATTTATTAGAGCATAAGCTTTCGTGAGCTACAGCTCACTTCATGAATGAAGTGATGAAGTGAGCTGTAGCTCACGAAAGCTTATGCTCTAATAAATTTGTTAGTCTCTAAGGTGCCACAAGTACTCCTTTTCTTTTTGCGAATACAGACTAACACGGCTGCTACTCTGAAACCGTTGATTTTTATGACATTTTAGATGGATTTTTTTAAAACAATTCAAATGAAAACGAAGAGTTTTGTTTCATCTCTCATTTCCTTCCAACTTTATTTTATTTCATCTTTTAGGTTTATTGCACCTTCAGTCCGATTCATAAAGTCATCCTATACATCTGGCAGTTAACGCAATTGTTTACATGGACATATCAAATATATTTTTAGCTTCTAAACTGCATTAAAACAGCTACAAACAAGGACGAGAAATCAGCACTATATGGTTACCGGCACTCATAGCTAACCCCCGAGCTCCTGGCTGCTGCAGGTGGTGGGAGCCCCCAGAGCTGCTGGTTGTGGGGAAAACCCTGAGCTCCTGGCCGCCATGGGTCCCCAGAGCTGTGGGCAGCAGGGGCACCCCACAGCTCCCGGCCCCACAGGCAGCGGGGGGATCCCCCAAGCAGCAGGGGTACCCTGCAGCCCCTTTGCACAATTGCCCCGCTTCAGGTGGTGTGGGGACCCGCAGCTCCCCATTTGGTCACAGATATGTTTAATAAAGTCAGACAGGTCACATACATTTTTCTTTTTTGCCCATCATGATTTAGCTGGGGTTAGTCCTGCTTTGAGCAGGGGGTTGGACTAGATGACCTCCTGAGGTCTCTTCCAACCCTCATCTTCTATGATCATATAGAGAATGCCAGTGGAACTCATCCAGGCCTGGAGGTCTGCAGACATACACCTCCTTTCGGTGAATTTATTGTTATTAGCTCTATTTGATTTTATAAAATACCCTTTGTCATAGGGTGAGCTAGGCCTTTAAGAGGAGGTCAGACACAGTCTCTACCTCCCAGATCATGGAATTGTAATCTAAGGATCAGAGGACTGAGAATGAGTAAAGCCTATTGGACAGTGGGGGAAGCAGATATAAGGGCTTCCTGTGCGTAAAGGGAAGGCTTGTAGCAGAAAAGTCCAGGCTAAACCTCTATTGGCTAGCTGGTGAGGGAGGGTGCTAGGGAAGAATTCCATGAGTAGTTTGGTGGAGGATTGCTGGAAGAGGCTGGGGAGAAGGCCTACCCTGAGACTGGAGGCAGAAGTAGGAAGTAGCCCTAGGAATCATGAAGCAGGGCAATGTAGAGTTGAGAGTGAACAGCTGCTGCAAAAGTGATTATCACTACAAAAGGTTTTCTTCCCCTCCTTGTCCCCCCACACCATCTCCTGCTGGTAATAGCTCACTTTAAGTGATCACTCTGGTTACAGTGTGTATGGTAACACCCATTGTTTCATGTTCTCTGTGTACATAGATCTCGCCACTGTATTTTCCACTGAATGCATCCAATGAAGTGAGCTGTAGCTCACGAAAGCTTATGCTCTAATAAATTTGTTAGTCTCTAAGGTGCCACAAGTACTCCTTTTCTTTTTGCGAATACAGACTAACACAGCTGCTACTCTGAAACCAGTCAATGTGAGTTTCATTGTAAGACTACAGAGTTGGAGGTTTTTGTTGTTTAACAGAGAAGTTGGTTTGTTGTTACTGTTGTTTTAATGCCACCTAAACTGTGACTTTCTTACCTACTTTATTTTGCTGTTTTTTTACCCTAACTTATGTGACCTCCAAGTTCAGTGAATGAGCAATCACTTTCAGTCTTATGACTGATGTAAGGGGCTTGTTGTGTAAGTGTAGTGGGGTGGTCACCCGGCTCTGGCCATGAAGGGGTTAAAACAGCCCTGGGAGAGGGTTGCCCTGGGGAGGGCTGTGGCTGGGGGCAGAGGAATGAGAACAGCTGGGGGAAGCTGAGTGAGTAGCTGACCACAGCTGTGGCCAGCTCAGTCAGGCCCCAAGGCCTGGAGTGGGAAGGGCTATAGCTGCCTAGGAGCAAGGTGCCTAGAGCGGGAGCAGTGCTGGGGAAGGGCAAAGGGAGTTGGGGAGCTCCAGCCTGGTTAAACCCCCAGGGTGCAGGCCTTGGTAAAGGTCCAGAAAGATACTGGGGCTGCAGAGGGGCAGCCTGGGAATAGGCAGAGGCAGCTGGTCCTAACCCCTTGCCAATGATGAGTGGCCATTACACTGCAGTCTGCCCCAGTGAGCGGAGGGCTAGATGATGACTGGCAGTAGCCACTGAGGCAAGGTGGGCTTAGAGGGCTGGGGGTCCCCCTGGATGTGGAGATGCAGAGCAAGGGGGTACTGCTGGGGGAGAACCCAAGGTAAAGGGCACCGGGGTCTGGGGGGAGGACATGAGGCCAGCAGCCCGTGAGACATTGGCCAGTAGAGGGTGCTCCAGAGCTGGCAAGAGCTAATTCCCAGAACGACCAGCAGGAGGCGCGGTGGCTGTGAGTCTTCAACCTCGCTACAGTAAGCTACTTCTGATGATGCTGAGCAGTTCCTGTATGTGGTGTTTACTCTGAGGGATGAGCTCCTCAATTTGGTCATTTGAATTTAAACTAACTATTTGTGGGCAGTCACAGTGGACATTAACCAGAGACCTGGATTTATGGAAAATGACAGGAATATTCCCTAAACTGACTCCCAGGCAAGGGCAAAGAAAACACATTTACTTCCTTCCCCTGCCACTCCCAACTTAAGTATCTGTTCACGTGCTCCCTTTGTTAGTAGAACTGGACCAAGCTATTCACTAGAGATCCTGCTGTTGGCCAGCATCTTTGTGGTTTCATATGAAAATTAGGGGTGCATCACTTAGCCAGTGTCTGTGCAGGCAGGCTTGTGTCTGGCTCATCCTTGTGTCTGCATACTAAATTTTTATAACTGCTTCAGCAGTGTTTGATAGCGAGGCTGTTACTGCTGACCTCAACCTGGATTGTGCTTGTCGGTCCTGCTCTGAATCTGCCAGCCAAACATGTCAGCGCCTTAATGTGCCCGTTTAAAGAAATGCATCCAGCACTGAAGAAGCAATGAAACAGGGCTGAGCAGAAAGATAGTGAGAATTTGCAGTGGGGCATAGGGATGGAGAGAAGATGATTTTCCTAAACCTGTCACTTTAAAGCAATGATCAAGTAAGCAGTTTAGACTCAAATCTGCTAGTGATTATAAGAGTAATCTGTTTTTAAATGACGGCCTACACTTGTGGGCATGCAGCTTTGGACATGCAAAACATCTGCAGAGCATTCTTTCAGGCAACAACATCTGTGGATGCTTATATGCCACAATTGTGGGCATGGCCTAAGAACCTAGAGAGATTTTACCCGTGCATGCACAAGAGTGCACAACTTCAGGCCATCTTTATGAAAAGAGGCCATGCGTCCCCTAGCCCCATGTACCCAAAACAAAAAGGAAAAAAAAACTAAACAATAGCCACTGATTGTACTAAGGTCCACTAGACCAAAAAAGTCAACATTTTCCAGTTGCCTAAAGTTACACACTTAAGTCTATATTTAGGCTCCAAATTTAGGCTTGATTTTTATTCTCTTTATATTTATAATCAGGGAAAACATCTTCTCTCAGATTTTGGACTGGACTTCATGTATCCTGGCTCTGGTTTGCTACCAAATAGGTTTTTCCTGTGCATAAATCTTAAAAAGGCTCGACACAAACATTATAGGGTTAGGCACTCGGTTAGGGTTTGCAGCTGCTTATTCTTGTAAGCCTGACATTTTGGTGTGTAGTGCGACTGCATGCTCCTGACTGACACATGGCTATTTACAAGAAGCCTGTTCTTCCTGTGGCTGGTGCCTGGGAACAATTTCCTAATAAAAAAAGATGGGCTGTGAAAAAGCAGCAGATGCAATAGCTAAGGAACAAACAATGCTATTGCATTATGGAGTGTTTTTACTCATTACTGTCTTTGAATAATCATTGATGACTCGGTTCTGAAGTGCAAAAAGTAAAGCTTGGACTAGCCCAGCTAAGGTGCAAGCTTGCATAATTTCAGCTCTTAGCTGAGAGATCCTTAGTTCCCCGTCCTTGCACACCTAACATTAACAGCCAGGCTCAAGCTAGGCAGATCCAGTTCAGCACACACTTCTCTTATAAACATAATTGCAGCTAAAATGGAACCATTTTTCTATAACTCTGCTGCCACATACTTATTATGGCAGTCTTTATATACCCAAATCAAAGCTCATTAAAAGCCATTGGAAAGACTCCCAATGACCTTAGTGGGCTTTAGATCAGGCTTTATGAATGCTCTCCCACCATTCACAGCTCATTCAGTTGTACTGTGGCTCACTTCCATGGATGAAAAATTTAGTCCATGCCTAGCTTTCACAATGTCTCATTCCCATTCTAACATGAATATCAGGTTCATAGGGAATTAGCTTCCCACCCTTTGGGTCTGATCCTGCAGCCCTTACTCACGTGATATCAAAAAATCCCTCTGAGTGAGGGGTGTAGGAACAGTGAAAATGCCTGAGATAAAGTAGATCTAGAACAACCAACAACAGAGCTGGAAACCAAATCCAGAGAGCATGTCCCCAGGTTGATGATGTTGCCAAAACTTCTCCTGACTGCTGCTTTGCTATGCAGAGTGAGATGCAGTAAAGCCCTCGGGCCCACCACCCTGGCAGACGTTCCTGGGTCTAGTGGAGGTGTAGGGGTGACTGGAAAATCTGTGGTGTGTTATTTCCACTTCATCCAGGGTTCATCCAGCTGCACAGAAATGACTTCTCACTTGCATAGTTTAGCGTCCTATAAACCCACAGCACAGCATTAGCAAAAGCTCAACGGCTGGGAGGAAGAGGCTTGTCCACACCCAATCTCAGTGTCTTGTTTTCCCTCTGAAAGATTTGGCCCAGAGGCACTTTTCTTCAGTGGCTCTTTTAGTGATTTTATTTACATGTATGGAAATGCTGCCTTATCTCACAGCATAATTTACAATGAAATATTATCTATCCCTTATCTTTTTAATGAATCTGACCCTACACCACACCACAAACACCTACTAAATAAGCATGTTTCTGGCACCTCTTGTAGCTGCATAATTTTTATACGTAAGGAAAACGAGGAAAAATAATGCAACAGCGTCAGTGGGAAAGTGTTCAATTCTATAAGTCTGTTTTCTTTTAATATGCCACTGAAATATAAAGGACAGGAAAATAGGATGTAATTTGTCATATTTGGGAGACAAAAATGCAAACACTGGCTCACATTTTTATCTTCACATGGAAGCAGATTTTGAAGTAGATCACTAATATGTGTTTTTTGCACAAACTTTGATTCCTAGCTGAGCAAAGTTGAGGCCCAGATGGCCAGTTACACATACAATAGTTGTGTACGACAGAGAATCAGACAAACCATGCTGCATTGTGATGACTGGTAGAACAAATATCATTCACAAATACACTTATTCAAACAGAAACTGCTTCCTCTGCTTATCCTGATTAAATCAATCCCAAGAATCTGTCGATCAATATACAAATACGATTTAAAGCTAAAAACAAAGTTAATAGTTAAAGCTAAAAAAAAATCGAGCCTGGAATTAAATTGCATCACTTATCCATTGTATTCATAAAGCTTGAATATGGAAGCAACAAATGTAGCAATCTAGCAAGGTCTCTAGGCTATTGTGTGAGAAATAGGTACAAGTATAGGTAGAGCTGAGCTTTATAACACCACTAAGGTAATAGGCTCCTAACCCAGTGAACCCACATTATAGGGCAAGAAGCATTTCCTCCACCATGGAACTGAAACAGATCTACACAATACTTATTTTCAAAGGAAACGATTGTGCAGTTTGCCTAGTGGCTGAAAAGTGACCTTATTTATGACAGCATCATTATGGGAGCTCCGTTTCCGATACTTCACTAATCCAGTTTTCATCTTTCCTTCAAGCTAATTTAACAATCACAAGAAAAAAAGGCCTGCTGGTTTAAACTTTTTACACCTGAACAAAGTGAAGTGTAGATGGAGGAGAGAATGTAGAGTTTTAAGGTACGTGGCTGGGAGTAAAGGGAGTGGGAATCTATTCCTGTCTCGGGAACACATTTCCTGTGACCTTCAGCAAGTCACTCAGTTCCTCAGTACAGAGGTGCCAGAGCAGGGGGAGGAGATGGAGAGGAGCAAGCAACGGTATGGTCTTGGGGGTGGGGGGAGAGGGAAGAGGTAGTATGGGGTGGCAAGGCCATGGTTCCGGCACCAGTGATACCCCCCTGCCACACACACACACACACACACACACACACAAGCTTTTTTAAGAACCTTCTGCCTCAGTAACTCACTTAATTTACTTATCTCTAAGATAGAGAAGTTACTTCTGCTCAGTAAGTGGTATGATTAGCATATGGCACAGTGACAGATGGGCCATGGACATGAAGCCCTGTGTGCGTAGTTGTGTAAGGCCCTGTGTGTGACCTATTATGGTACAGAATAGGATGGTGCAGTCTCCTTCCTACCCCTGGGTTGTTCAGACATGCCAGGATCACTGAAAAGTGATAAAGCTGAACAAAGTGATAAAAAGTGATAAAGCCTGGCTGCTGCACTAGCTGAAATCACTCCCCAGAAACCTCTAACCAGAATCAGCGTTTTGCAAAAACAACTGCACAGCACATTATTATGCAATCAAAGAAAAGGCTAAAAGGCCTACCTCACCCCCATCCTTCAATCCTGGATCCTGTGTAACTCCCTCATTCATCCCTTTCCCCTGCAAACACCCTTGTAATTCCAGCATCAGGAACAGTACAGCAGAGAAGAGGAGCAGTCCAAAATTTGGAGTCACTGCCTGTTGCCCCCTGACACTGAAGCACCAAGAGGACTTGCAGAATCTCTGAGCAAATACATGCCCAGGAAATCTATATGCGCCAGATGTTGGATGTTTTCTCATCTGGCCTAACTTTCAACCTGCCTTTGCCCATATGTAAATGCATAGATACTTACTGCTCAAATCACAGGGGATGTATACAGAGATAGATAAGAGCTGGTTTAAAAATACCAGTCATTTTTTGTGGAAAGTATAAAATTTTGACATTTCCCACCACTTTTTTTTTTTTAAACCAAACATCAAAAAAGTCTGGATGTTTGTTTTAAAACCAGAAACATTTTTCTTGAAAATATTTTGATTGTGTCTAAAAAAAAAATAAAAAATGTTGATCAAAATAAAATTGTCAACAAGCTACTTTTCATTAAAAAACAAACTTCAAGCAGCTCCACAGGTAACTCTTTCCAAAAAGAGAGTTAGTCATTCTTCTATGCATAGAATCATAGGACTGAATAGATAACCCCTTGAGGTCTCTTCCCAGTCTCCCACACTCATGGCAGGGCTAAGTATTACCTAGACCAGGGATTAGCAACCTGAATATCTCTCGGCCCACACTGCTTCCTGCAGTCCCCATTGGCCGGGAACAGCGAACTGCAGCCAGTGGGACTGGTAATCGACCAAGCCTGCGGACGCTGCAGGTAAACAAACCATCCCAGCCTGCCAGCGCATTTCCCTGATGGGCTGAGTGCCAAAGGTTGCTGATCCCTGACCTAGACCATCCCTGACAGGTGTTGAAGAAAGGAATGTGGCTACAAGCTCCTCTGTAAGCACACAATTGATGCTTTGAAAACTTGGCTAAAAATAAGCTACTCCTACAGTTACATGAGCAGTTTTGATTCTGTGTGTGTCCTTATGGACTATAAGGACAAGATATTTAGAATGCCAGCTACTTTTATTTATGGTGTGTTTCTGTGTTGCTCAGATCTGACAGATTTTGTCCCTTCGCTAAAAAGGTCTGTACCTACATTATGCTCATTTTTAATCACACAGGGAGAAGAGCTTGCTCAGTAGATTAGATGGGTCGTTTGCCAAGTCACTGGGTTAAACCTACCCCAGCCTCGTTAAAGGTCATGGAATTTGGGGGGGGGGCTATTAGAAAAGAGTTCTGTTCAGTTCCTGCTCACCATCACAACTGGCACCCCTCCTGGCCAGCTCAGCAGCGAGCCCAATAGTTGAGTGGGCATTAGTGCCTCTCCTCTAAAAACAGACCTTCCAGACCTATTAGTGGGGAAGCATTAGACAGCCTGGCTTCTGCTCCTTGTGCTATACCTGGTCTATGGTTAGAATTAAGTGGTCAGGCTGACATTTTTCCAGCACTAAATGCACTTTAGAAAAAACAAATGCTACAGGTGAAATCCTGGCCCCAATGAAATAAATGGGAGGTTTGTCACTGATTTCATTGGGACCTGGATTTCACCCCATCTCTCCTAGATATTCAGTCAGAGCAGGTAGAAGTTTTGCATAGGAGTCAGTTGTGGTATTTTTGAAATTCCAAAGTAAAAATTACTTTCTAGTGTAAATTATGCAAACCACCACATTAAAAGTACATCAATTTGAAATCTAGTCAGTTTCCAAAAAAAACTGAGCTCCTTACAGTTCCTGCCAATTTATCTGTTTTTCTTTACAGTGATATTTACCTATTCTAAAAAGTCTGTGTTAAAGACCCAGACAGAAGTGCTGTTTAGTGCACGAGATAGAAAAATTGATTTCTATTTAGTTTTTCCTTGGAGGCATTACCATTTATCAATATTAATACAGAATTTTCACACAGAAGTGAGACTTAACTTGATTGTGCCACTTTACTGAAGAGTACCTGACAAAAAAAAACATTATTTGTTGGTGCACATAGTGAGATCCAGGCATCTGTATCTAATATTTCCATATGAAACTATTCTGAAAAGGACACTTGCAGTGGCTGACATTTTCAAACTCATCTAAGGGCTTTTGGTGCCCAGTTTATCCAGATGGCTTTGAAAATTTCACCCTCTAAATATTGGCTCAGATTCTGCAGACCAGCAGAATCAGTCTCACCACAAATCTGGATTTTGAAGGATGAGGGGAGTTTGAATGTAGTTTAAGCCATCTTTGTCAGCCCCACAACTGGGAGGACAGGCACTAACCTAGTCCCCAGCATAAAAATGAAAAGCTGGACGACTAGGCCACCACATAATCCCATAGGCAGACATAACCTTCTACTGGCCAATTACGTTTTAAGCAGTACAAATCAGCCTTAATGAAGTGGAGCATCTCAGTATTACAAACCCAAAGGATGAACTTTGTCATGTTTTCAAGATTTTCTCTATGACCACGAGGACTGGAAACTTACTTTACTACCGCTAGTTTTAAAAACAGGACTCCAGGAGCTGGGGCTTTAAGAAAAAAATCAAATGTTAGGATAAAATGGAGACAGTTATCAATGCTGTACCTAGCTCATTATCTCTTAAGAAGTTTGGTACAATGCCATACAGAGGGCCTGATTCAGATCTTTCTTACACTGATGTAAATATGCAGTAATTCCACAGGAGTCACATCAGTGTAAAACTTAGATAAAGGAGGTCAGAAATGGGCTGTTAAGCATTAAGTTTAGGATTTTTTAAGAGAATTTGGTTCTCAACTCCCATTGAATTTCAGTTGGAGTTGGGCACCCAACTCCTGTAGACTCCTTTGAAAAACCCAGCCCAAAATACTTAGTTTTCATGTGACACATCCTAGGCCAGATCCTGAGCTGGTGTAAATCAGCATAGCTGATTACATCACCTGATGATTGCGCCCTCTATAGTCCCACCTCCCTATTTGTCTCATTATACTACTTCTCTTCCCCGCCCCCCATCAGACATGGATATTTTAAAAAAAAGTTTTGAATACTTTGGGATCCTGGCAGTTTCAGCTTATTACTCCAAGTATTAATACTATGTGATTATGGTACAAAGCAGGCACTTCTTGTTGAATATTGAATAACTGAAAAGATTCCCAGTTAGATTTCCTTGAAAATATTACTGACTTCTATTAGCAATAAATTCCAAAGAAGAAACTCTAAATGCTTAGAAACTAGTATATGTCTGCTCTGCTGCATCCCATCACCACTTTGCTTCCAAACTTCTTGTGCTGAAGCTACAAGCTAGAAGAGTAGTTGCAGCAATGGATCATCTTTTACTTTTCCTAGGTACTTGCAGCCAACTCACTTAAGGCCTGAACAATGCATTTAGTGCCTGTTTCTGATTTTGCCTACTTTGGTATAAATGAGGACTAACTCCATGGAAATCAAATTAAATCCAAATCCATCCCATAGACTCCTTCTTATCCTATGTGTGCACACACACTATATGCTAACTGGATTAATAGGTCGTGAAAAGCACTGGCATATTCAGATCAGGCTTTCCCCCAAAGTACTGTAGTGTACTCTGTTGTTGAAATGTCTTTGTATTTTTATGAACATTTAATATAAAGGGCTTGAGGCAGACAAGAGATGTGCACGTTCCCCCTTGCATCTCTGCCAACATATCTTGGCCTACAGCACCCCTGTGTCATTTCTGTTGTTTGTAATTTTTTTTATTCATGGTGGATGAAGAGGAGATTTAAAATTAGAGCTGGTGGGAAATTTTCCAACACGATGTTTGCCCTACCACCATCAGCAAGTGATTTGTTGAAAGCTAAATGTTTGTGGAAACATGTTGATTTTGATGAAAGTTCATTGCAAAAGAGTTTTTAAAAGCATTTTGATAAGGTGGAAATGGAATGTTTCAGTCTTTTTGGAACAGACCATTTCTTTCAATACTACTTT
Source organism: Dermochelys coriacea (assembly GCF_009764565.3). Lineage (NCBI taxonomy): Eukaryota > Metazoa > Chordata > Testudines > Dermochelyidae > Dermochelys > Dermochelys coriacea. Next base: position 109,541,699 of record NC_050070.1, read on the forward strand.
GTTAGTCTAAGGTGCCACAAGTACTCCTTTTCATTTTTTTAAAAACTCAGTATAATATGCAAAAAAAATATGGAACCATTTCATCAGAACAAAACATTTTGAGCAACTGGTATTTTGGATTCAGAGTAGCAGCCGTGTTAGTCTGTATTCGCAAAAAGAAAAGGAGTACTGGTGGCACCTTAGAGACTAACAAATTTATTAGAGTATAAGCTTTTGTGAGCTACCGACGAAGTGAGCTGTAGCTCACGAAAGCTTATGCTCAAATAAATTTGTTAGTCTCTAAGGTACCACAAGTCCTCCTTTTCTTTTTGCGGATACAGACTAACACGGCTGCTTCTCTGAAATCTAACTATGTCAGACCTAAGGGTAAAAGTTTGATAGTTATTTGGTGTTTATGTTTGAGGAACAGTTAGCCCTTGGCAGAAATTCTAAACATTTATATACTATACTTCTCACTGAAATCATGACCATTACTTCGATAGAAGTATAATCAGGCCTTATAATGAAAGGTAGCTGATGCTTATAAACTAGGACAATCAGATGTAAACTGCAGGCTGCAGTTTACATCCACCTCATTTGGACTGTATGTACACTGTACATCCTGGTTTTAGTCTAATACAATGTGAGCACTACTACACAGGGAACTGTATTCTATGCTGTGGTAAAATATCCCCTCTGTCTGGAAATGTGAAGCTAATTTTCTGGCATATCAAGTCTTGTAAATTGAATTTGCTCATAACATTACCGCATGAGTAATGCATCTGTTCAATAGTTTCTCAGAGCTAGCTGCCAAAGCAGCAGGGTAGTGTTAAATAAAAGGTATATTTTATGCTAGCATTAATGCCTTTTCAACTAAATGAATTGACCTGTTGTAGCCTATCCACACTGCTGGCATTTGTTTTAGTTTTACTTTTATGTTTACAGTGTCTTATTTCAGATGTGCTTGAGAGGTAACCATTTCTGTTCAGGTTTAGAATATCCCAATACATTATAACCCACTGGAGTCCATTATTACTCCTTTTTTGCTGGCTCTGGATCTTTTTTAATTTTTACATTATAAACCAAATTCCAATTGTGAGTCTGTGGGCATCTACAAAGGGGAAGTATATATCAAATTTTTATGGTCTTGGGCTCAAACTACAAATGCAGGATACAGTTTATGAGAGTGAATTCTTTCCATAGGAATTTTGATTTATTATTTTTTAGTTTTCCAGACAGAAACACTTATCTGATGTATTATTTTTCTTCCCTAGGATTAGGTTTCAGTAATGGGATGGGCTCCACTCCCTGCCATATGAGGATCACAAAATGGTCACATCTTTTGATCTTACAATTTATGCAGGACAATGTTCTAAGACCCATGTGCAATTCTACACAAAAGCACATGGGCATGTGAGTGTGTTGAGAGTAACTGAGGGCGGGGGGATGGGAGAATTAACTGCAAAATGGAAGCCAATGTTGCCTTGGCACTGGCAGGCTGATAAAACATACTGTAATGAATAGCTGCTCCATGATACCTCGTAACCCGAGCTGGACTGGGGAAGAAGTGGAGGTGCGCTGCCTGTGGGGCCATTCTGGCGGCCAGGGAGCACAGCCCAGCCAGGCCCTCTTTTCCCTGGCTGCACCAGGGGCCAGTGGGAAGGGGAGGGCACAACTTGTAGGCCTCTGAAGGATTCCCCGGCATAGAGGGAATCCTCAAGTGACCAGTTAATTCATCTTTAGGGCTGTTTTGTACTGCTAGGTTTAGTGGACCAGAAAATACAGTCCATTGTATATGTTTCTGTGCCTAGCATTTGACAGCCTTTGACTGAAAGGCCCTGGAAAAGTCAGAGCAAGAAATGGACCATACACCATTTCTGGTGTAGAAATACACCAGTTTCTAAACAACTGAGTCAAGAATGGTGGTGCAACTCCAGGTTACCAGGTTCTAGAGGCATATCTTACTGATGTCAGAGAAATAAACGTAAGGACAAAGTGAAGAATAACTACGTGTCAGTCATTTCAAGGACTATAACTGACAATGAGCACTGCTATGCACTTAACATTTTACTAATGCCTCTTGTGAAAGATTGTACTGAGAAGATATCCTCCTTGCTTGCTGACACACTTCATGCAGAAAACAAATCACAGCACTGTGTCTCAGTCATACAGACTGTGGAAAGTTATGAAATTGCTTACAATAATGTGGTTGTCTTTGACAGATAATGCTGCCTACACGAAAAAAGCTTACAAAACTGTACTTCTGGACTGTTTCCCCAGTAGCATCCATGTAACATGGGTTGCTCACACAATCAATCTGGTGGGGGAAGTTTTTGTAAGCCATTTGAGGATGTCAATGCACTGGTAGAAGCTCTCAAATGTTCTATATGGCAGGGTGAGGAAGATGAGGTACGTAATTACCTCAGGCAAGAAGTTCCTAGTGCAACAAAGGCACCAGACCCAGTAGCAACTAGATGGAACAGCTGGTTTGCTGCTGTTCAGTACCATAAAATGCACTTTCAATATTGTGGCGGCTTTGTTAAAGAATAGGTGTGTGTGGCAACTCTGCACCACATTTGTTGGGAGAACTTGAAAGAATGGGTTTCATCTGACAGCACTCTACGTTTAATGCTGAAGATAGTGTTGCATTTTATCAATGAAATGTGCAAGACAATTATTGACCTAATGGCTACATTTGAAAGCCAGAGACAGTGCACTCTTTGCTTTTGAGAAAATAGAACTGCTGTTTTCCCTTGAAACACATTCCGGATTTGGAGGAAAGCACTCAGATTTCTCAGGCTATAGATATCAACAATGTAACAACTGATCAAAGTAGCAAATTGGTGCACCTGTTTCTTTCATCTGTTGACAATTCAGTTGAAAATCTGAAGTACATCAGTGATACTGAGAGTAGGCAGCCTGCAATTAAATTCCTGAAACGAGTAATGTCAGAAGAGTTCCTGTAATGTCTCATGTCAAGGAGGATTATACCTCAATTTCTGTCATCACTGACATTTCAGCAAAGGAGTTTACTATGTGTACTGGGAAGGTGGCACCCCTGACATGAGCTACACTCAGGGGAAATTGACATTGCCATGTTTTGGTCATCAACAGCCAACCATCTTCTGAATTTGAAAACATTAGCTTTCAGATACATAAATGGTGTAACAGCTGATGCTGAGTGCAACAACTCACTGTATAATCTTGTCCTCTCCAATTGGAAGCACTCTTGGAAGAAAAGCTGAAAGAGTGGGTGTTCCTTTATAACATAAATTCCTTTGGAATTTAAAAAGACTAACAAAAAATCCATTCGTTTAGTCTTACTGATGTTTTGTTTTATTTTATTTTACTTACTGTGCTAGTATTTTGATAATCAGTAAGAGTGAAGAACCCAGTACAGCTGCACAACAATTACTACATTTCACAATACGTGAGATACCACAATGACTCAAAGAATTCTTTTGAATAATTGTTTTTTGTTTTGCACTTGGAAAAGATCTAATTTAATGCAGAAAAAGATGATTTTGCTGAAAATTATAAAAACTAATCTCAATTGAACAATCCATAACTTTAGTTTTAAAATAATCACACATGCTGGGTCCCTTTTTTTTGTTCAAGAAATGATAAAGCACTACAGTAGATTGTGATAAATACAAAATACCTGCATACATTTCTAGAGAAGGTTCAAATATTTTTATATTTAGTTTGTAAAATATATTTACTTTTGCAGAATTTTGATGTTGCTTGTGCAACTTGATTTTTTTCTGTGCATAATTCCCTGGGGGTAAGCACCCTACCAATAACTTAAAATTGTAAAACCAAAATGCATTCCAATCAGCTGACCCCTTCTATCAAACAGAAACATGTCTTCAAATACTAACAGCCCCATAGGTCTACCTCAACCCACCCATCTATCTTCAAAGGGCAAGTAAAATAAATAGGCCCTGCAGTTTGAGCTGATCATGCATAGACATTTCAAAGCAGGTGTAGGAGTGGTAGTGACTGCACTTTGATTACTGCATTCATTTTTGGACACCACAATACTAGAAGGTTACTGGCAAATTGAAGAAAGGTTCAAGTAATCATACCAAATTGGTCTGGAGGGAACAACTTACAATAAGAGGAAAGATTAATATACCCTGGCTGATAAAGTGTGGGCAAGTATTTAGATGATTGAAACATTTTAGGTGATAAACAAGTACATAACTTGGAGTAATGAGATGCTATCAGGGGTAATAGGCCTTCCAGTGCTTCTATTGCTACAGTTTTTACAGTGTCCACCCCTTGATATAATCTTCAAGAAATAGCCTTTTATCTTCCAGCTTCCTCCTGCTACTGCACCACCTACACATTGTTCCTTGCCACCTATATCTTACTAGATAGAACTTTCACATGGCTCCAAACTGCTAAGGCCATTTCCCTGGCCTAGTGGTACTGTCATCTCCAGTAGGAGAGTCCTACAAGAATTGGCCCTGCAAGAACAAGATGCCAAAAACTTAAGGGTGAAGTGTGAAAGCAGCTCTGATATTTAAAATTAGATAGAACATTGGGACACTGATGAGAAAAAACTGGGTATCCCAAACAGGATTTTTTTTTAAATAATTAAGGTTGGCTCTCTTCTCTGTATGACCATCGCTTGCCAAAGTGGGGGGGAGGGGCAGACAAATTCTTCCTAGATTTGGTTTAAAACTAGGCCATATAAATTGCTAGAAAATATTCTATGGGGAATAATCATGGACCACCAGCAGAATGGATTATATTCACAGATTCCAAAGCCAGAAGGATCTTTGTGACCTCGCAATAGAAGTTCCGCAAGATTCCTAGAGCATCTCTTTTAGAAAAGCATCTAATTTTAAAATTTTCTGTGATGGAGAATTCATCACACCTGTTGGTTAGTTGTTCAAGGGTTAGTTATCCTTCTGTTAAAAGTTATGCCTTATTTCTAGTCTGAATTATTCTAGCTTTGACTTCTAACCATTTGATTGTTATAACTAGACTGAAGAGCCCTTATCAAATATATTTGTTCCCCAGATAGGTACTTAGATTGTAATCAACCTTCTCTTTGTAAACTAAATAGATTGAGCTCCTTGAGTCTCACTATAAGGTATGTTTTATAATCCTTTAATCATTCTCATGGCTCTTCTCTGAACCATCTCCAATTTATCAACATCACTCTTGAATTATTGACACCGGAACTGGATGTGGTATTCTAGCAGCAGTCACATGAGTGCCAAATACAGAGGTAAAATAAACTCTGCTACTATTAGAGATTCCCGTTTATGCAGCCAAGAATTGCATTAGCTTTTTTGACCATAGCATCATAAATAAACTAATGGGTCTTGTTTTCTCAACTTCTAATTCCTTGACTCTTTGCAATTGCAGCAGCAGTGCGGTAACAATGCAATAGACATTTCCATCTAACTCAGTATTCTTACTGAGCTACCAACAGTTCTGAGCTGGCAAACTGATACTTTTCCTTGAGAAAAGTCTTGTATTAAAATGTAATGTAACATGACTAACCAGTAGGAGGTGGTCTCAAATCCTCATTCAGGTTCACATAAACCTTCTCTTGAATATCTTATTTATAGGGTGATCTGAAACTTGCTTACATTTAGAAGCTATGGAGTTTTGGACTGAGATTTCTTCAGTATTTTCCCCATTTCCTTATCTCTCCCCAAACTAGCTTTTCTGGCTTTATTTTTAATTGTCCTGCACACTTTTTTGCTAGAGAAAAGTCATTCACAGCTGGTATGCTTTAGTGCCTTTGCCAATCAAAACACAGTGTGCCACTTACTGGCAACATGAATATAATGATGCAAGCCACTGGCTCTATAAGCTAGTAGGACCTGGCAGTAAATAAAAATTCACACCAATGCAGAAGAAAACTGTCAGGTCATTAAATATTTGACCATTTAAAACTCTGGCTAGAGACAAGTGTCTAGGGAGAAAGAAAGGGAGTGGCACCTTAGCAACTAACAAATTTATTTGAGCATAAGCTTTCGTGAGCTACAGCTCACTTCATCAGATGCATTTACTGTATTGCTGTAGCTCATGAAAGCTTATGCTCAAATAAATTTGTTAGTCGCTAAGGTGCCACAAGTACTCCTTTTCTTTTTGCGAATACAGACTAACACGGCTGCTACTCTGAAACCTGTCTAGGAAAGAGTTACTCAAGGAAGCTTACTAAAACCAGGTGTACAGATAGCTACATTGCAATTTGCTAATGCTCACAGACAGAGGTTCAACAAAATGCAAGAAGAGGTTTGGGACAGTGATAGACACTAAAATATAATAATTGCCTTCTAACTTTGATTTCATCCAACTATAATATTACACTGAAAGAATAGTGTGACCATGCCAGCTGGCAAAGAGGCCTGGAGGGGGTGCATAGAAGTTACAGATATCTTCCAAGTCTGGTATGTATATTCTAGCTATCAAAGAATGTCATTATTAGAAAGTCTTTAATAAAAGCTTATGCTATACTAATCCTCATAATTGTTACAAGATGGATGGATAATATCTAAGAAGTTGGGTATATGTACTGAAAATAAGTTTTAAAGTCTGTCATCAACCAAAGAGGGAAAAAGGGTTTTCTTCCAGACTGGAGGTAAGATGTGTAGCTCTATCCAAATGACTATTAAGCAATTATAACACAAGTGGAAGCCCCATTTGCATATGGAGTCAACAGGAAAGGAGTACACAGGGTGGGGGGGGACAAGCCATGGGGGCTAGCCTGGCCATCTACAAAGACAATGCACTTTGGTGGGGGGGGGAGGAAGTAAAAGGGAAAGAAGATGCCCCTTATCCTGAACCTAGGAATTAAACAGCACATTTAAATTCCTAAAAACAGGATCTCAACCAGCCTTGATTGAATGCTGCAAAGGACATTTGGGGTGAGAAACTTTAGGCTGAAGCTTGGCCTGTTAAGTTTAGTTTCTAGAAATCATCTCATGATTGTGTTTTATATGGAACCCTTTTGTTGTTTCCCTTATCTTTACTCACTTTCTCTTGAATCTCAAATCTTGGATAATAAACATTGTTGTTTTCACTATAAATATATCTCAGTGCTGTGGTTTTATACAAGGAGTGGATCGTTCAAGCTGTTGTGTACATTGTTCCTTTGGGGACAGCAGACCTGGTATTTCTGTGAGCGTTCAGTGGATTCAGGGGAACCCTTCTAAGGTTCATGGGTCTGAGGTGCACCTCTTGTTAACCTGCAAGGCAAAGAAAGGGCTGGCATGGCCCAGTGGTAAGTGCTAGGGTGGCTAACAAGCTGGCGTTGTCAGGGACCTGACACCCAATTAAGCACCAGCAAGTTTCCCCTCTCACTGGAAGCAGAGTGATAATAAGGTGACTCACAAGTCCTGATACCCTGAGAGCCATCACAAAGAGGAAATCTGTGTTGATATAGTACATATTGTGACATTGTTAAATATTTACTTTTTAGCATCAAATATAGCAGAGGTGCCTTAATTGCCATTTGAATGCCAAGTGCAATGACTAAACAGGAAGAGGGGAGAGTGGAATGGAAAGTGAAAGAAAGTTGGGTATAGAATAGAAGAGTTAAGAGTGAGAAAGTAGGAATGAAGAGCAGCTACTGGAGAGACTCTGATATGGATATATTTTTCCTTCCTTTCAGGAGAGGTGTCTTGCTTGACTTGAGAAGTCATGCAAAACTACACTGATATGTGTGTAAACTCAGCATTTCAACCCAGAAGACACAGGAAATTCAGTTATTGACCCTGTCATAAATATAAAGGGAAGGGTAAACACCTTTAAATCCCTCCTGGCCAGAGGAAAAACCCTTTCACCTGTAAAGGATTAAGAAGCTAAGATAACCTCGCTGGCACCTGACCAAAATGACCAATGAGGAGACAAGATACTTTCAAAGCTGGAGCGGGGGGAACAAAGGGTTCTCTGTGTGTTGCCTTTGCCGGGACCAGAGCAGGAATGCAGGTCAGAACTCCTGTAAAGAGTTAATAAGCAATCTAGTTAGATATGCGTTAGATTCTGTTTTGTTTAAATGGCTGATAAAATAAGTTGTGCTGAATAGAATGTATATTCCTGTTTTTGTGTCTTTTTGTAACTTAAGGTTTTGCCTAGAGGGATTCTCTGTGTTTTGAATCCGATTACCCTGTAAAGGTATTTAACATCCTGATTTTACATAGGTGATTCTTTTATTTTTTCTTCAATTAAAATTCTTCTTTTAAGAACCTGATTGCTTTTTCATTGTTCTTAAGATCCATGGGGTTGGGTCTATGTTCACCTTTGCAAATTGGTGAGGATTTTTATCAAGCCTTCCCCAGGAAAGGGGGTGTAGGGTTTGGGAGGATTTTGGGGGGGAAAGATGTTTCCAAGTGGGCTCTTTCCCTGTTATATATTTGTTAGGCGCTTGGTGGTGGCAGCAATAAAGTCCGGGGCAAAAGGTAAAATAGTTTGTACCTTGAGGAAGTTTTAACCTAAGCTGGTAAAAATAAGCTTAGTGGGTTTTTCATGCAGGTCCCCACATCTGTACCCTAGAGCTCAGAGTGGGGAAGGAACCTTGACAGACCCCAGAATATATCCTTCTATCCCCCCATATGTACCAGTGCTGAATAAGATCTTAAACACATAAGATCGGGCAGTATGGCATATGCTACTCTTTAGCAAGAATATATTTTACAAGTGGATTAACTCAAAGCAACAAGGTAACCCACCTAAAAATGAATACATTCCCAGGCTGGGCCTTCAAGTTAATCAAATATGTACAAGAGAATAGGAGTTTTATATGGAGTTGGAGAGGGCTTTTCAGGAAGATCTTTTTGGCTTGAGTAGGTGAAAGCAGGGCATGTAGAGAAGACAACTATAAACTGTATTCCTTCCTTTCATTTAACTCAATTTTTTTTTTTTTTTTTTTTTTTTTTTTTACACAGTGGCTTAAACCTGTTTGTGACAGTTTATTACACTTTTGATATAGTTGTAAAACCCTCTGTTATACCACTTGTGGCTGAGTAGCTCCGAGCAAAATTGTCCTGTCATCAGCAAGACAGGAGCTACAATCAAGTACAAAGAAAGCCTTGACTCTGAAGGATGTCAAAGTCCAGTCTCAGTTAAAAAGAGATTTTAGGCAGAGAGCTCTGTAAAAAGCTTTGAATGCCTCATTATTTAAAAAAAAAAAAAAAAAAAAAAAAAAAAATCATTCATGGCATCCACATTCGACATTCAAGGGCAACACAAGTGCAACAGTGGAAAATCTTTACTATTTTACCTTTTCTCCTCTAAGAAATAACAAAAACCAGTTTTGTCTCCCGGTCCACTAAATTCTTGATCTCATTGCAAAAAAGTCAAGTATTGTTGTTACTGTGCTATGAAGACTCGCCTATAACAATACACTAACTACCAGGCTAAAACAAACTTGCCTTCACAATGTTAGGATGGCATAGCTCTGTACTAATCCTAATTATGCCTTTCCAAAATGAAATTAAATTTAAAAAACCCATATGTCAACCAAAAGCAAAAGAGGGGGGAAAGTGTTATGTTTTTTTGTTTGCTCGTTTGTTTTTTGGGCAAAGATGTAGCCTTGAGTAGGCCAATAAATGTGAGTTAAACAGGCTTTCAAGAGCTCCATAGTCTCAGCATTAGTGGCATAACTAGGTGTGGAAATACTCCCTAAAACATCTCATCTTAGATTTGTGTTTGCAATTACTTCTTTCTCCCCACCCCCTAAGGAAAGAAGGTTGGCAAACCAAAAATTACTTGACTAGAGTCAATCATCTTAACAAATGAATCCAGTTCTCATTGAAGCAACTTTAAAATATTGGCTATTGGGACTGTTCTTCTATAAGTAGATAATCTAACCCATTTAAAAAATACAGTCCAAAAGTATAACTTCTCTGAAGATAGTCAGGGACAAATCCTAAAAATCTGTATCAGTGGTTTGCCTAAGTAAAGGCTGGGAAGACTCAATGAGTTACTTTAATAAAATTTGAATAAGGACTTAAGCATTTGGCACATCATCTTTCATGAAAGGTGAAGGGCTATTAAAAAAAAATCAAAGTAGTTTCTTCTGTGAAAAATAGGGGCAATATTTTGAAATGAGAAGGAAACCATGAGGCAATAAATTAGTCAAAATACTTTTGTCCAGTACAGTATACTCAGTATAGCAACCTGCCTGGAACTTGAAGGGAAAAACCCAGGTTGCAGGAAGGGTTTCATCAACAAGGTTGTAACCTTTAGATCCACCACACAGATGTCTGTCACTTGAGCTCATGGAGTAATTGACAGTGTCATAGGCTGTCATATTCAATAACTCTTACCCTGACACTTTGAGGTATCCACACAGTTTCTGGGGAAAGTCTTTTGCTTCAGGGAATAGGTCCATTGTGTGGACGTACACATTCCTCTGAAATAAGGAAGTTGCCACAGCTGGAGGCAGGATACCAGACTAGATAAACTGATTGTATATTCCTTCCATTGAGAGCTTTAGAGGACTATATGCTGCTTTTGCACTACTGCCTGGGGTAGGGATCAGATAATTTGGACTACTTTTTCTGTTTAATTATGTGGCTGCTTTTGCATTCATGTTTTGTACCTTTAAAAAAATCCAAGGAGAATGGGATTTTACATTGACATACTACATAATTTTGAAAGCAAGCAATAGAGATGGGGAAACAAATTCAAAGATCTTGCAGAAAGGAACAAAGGCACCAAACTGGTACTTTGAACCTGGGATTTCCCCACATCAGTCATATGACTAGCCAAATGAGCCCCATGCACACGCTACTGAACCATCTGAAAACATGATAAGAGCATGGTGACAGTTTTTAGAGCCGTGCATTCACTCCCAAGTGCCTGGTGTTAAAAATGGTGGTGGTAAGTTAGTGCTCAAGCAGGTGAGTGTTTCTACCTTCCTAGACTCCATATAAAGGAGGTATGATTCCCACAGCATAGCAAAACTGCCTTCTCTTTCTATACCCCCTCCCCTTGTCCTCAGTGCAGTTTCAAGGATACTATAATGATCACAGCTGGGAATGGCACATACAGAGAGCATAACACTAAACAAACTTGTTTGCATGCCTATTTCTTCAAAGGGCAGAGTATTTGTTCACGTTAGAAAGTTTATCCCACTTAGTTGTCCTTAATCAGGAAAGATCCAGAGTTCAGAGGTGCATTCACATGGGTCCACCTCCCACCCTTGAAGGGCGCTGGGGAGAAAAAAAATCAAGCAATGCTTCCACTGCTACCACCACCTCTGCAGCTGGCTCACTGTTATCTTTGCTGCAATCACTGCTGCATACTGCCACTTCCGCAATGACACATTCTGGTTTCACCCACTTAGCCCAGCTCTTAGTGATTTCACTAGGGAACTTTTATGCTGCTGTCTCTTCATTGCCTTTCACCACAATTCTTCATCCATCAGTGATTTCAGCTGCAGTGACCACTGAACAGAAAGCAAGTGACTCCAGCCAGTGCTGCCTTTAAACACTAGAGAAGGAAGGATTAAATAGTTTCAAGAACCCTTTTGCTAACACCCACATCAGATAGAAATACCCATCTCACCATCAGTGGGATCTAGTATGCCTACCCCCTGATTAGCAAGTTCAGTTCAGTTTAGGGTAACCCCCTCACCAGGACAGGCTAAGTACAGTTCTACTGCCCTTTACTCGTACAATAAGGATAATATCATTTCATTCCCTCACATTCAAAGTGCATTGTGGAAAAGCCTGTCTGTTTGCCGAACACCTAGGCAGAATAGGTATGTCTATGCAAAAACAGTCTGCTCTTGAAGTCTTTTCCCCCCAGTGCATCACTCATTCACACCTTGATTACAAACTGAAAAGCAGGATTACACACAATGACTGACTAGCCTGGGGAACCGAGTCCCTCATGTAATAGGAACAAATCATTTAGTAAGTTTAAAAAAAAAAATCAGACGTTTCCATGAATAGCCTATGCAGTTACGTTAGCTAGGATAATATCTCAAAAGCTACCAGTCCTTATTTTTCAAGGCATAAGCTACAAGCCCTTCAGTTGGGCCAATGAGGAATATTTCCTCTGGATGTGTATTGCACAAGGACATATTTGGGGGCCAGATCCTGACCTGCTCTAGCCCCTTCACACCAGGTAAAGAGCTGGAGTGTCAAAATGGGTTCCTAAAAGCCCTATACTCATTTAGGGATGGGCTTCTTCTAGCACAGGCACCTCAGAAGACAGAGTAAAAGCTGCTCTTTGAGGACCTATAATGGGGTCACACTCACCTCTCACAAGCACCCATCTTAGTGCATGTACCTGCACACTTTGCGTGCTGAGTCTTCAGGGACTCAGCCGAGTCCCACATAATCTGTATGTGAAATAAAAACCCCTTCTGGGGTAACGAGTCCAACAGGGGGCCTACCTCAGTGCCCTCTGTAACATCTTTTTAACTGCAGCCCTATCCCTCGGCTCAGTCAGTCCAATAGAGACTATCACAGTACTCTGGTTTGAACTCACTCTCTCCCCCAGCCGCTTCTCAGTGCTCTCAAATTGACCCTGCTGTTCAAGCAGTCCCAGTTCTGGTGTGGGGGCTCCCTCCTCAGAGACTCTTTGCCTCTCTGGGCCTAGGTCTCCTCCTCCACTACTAAGAAGAGTTCAGTTTTTCTTCTGGGGTGCATTAAAGTCCAGTCTTTATGCATCAAAGTCTTTCTCAGTGGCTAAGGAAAGAACCCAGGCCAGCCCTCTACTCCAGATCCCAGTCCAGGGATCCTATAGATAGTAGTCATCCACCACATCCCTTTAGTTAAACTGTCACTGCTATGATTCCCTGCACCACTTCCCCACAATCCCAGTTCATTCTTCACCCTAACCTCAGGGCCTTGTCCTGGTTGAGTCCCAGAAGCCAGCCAAGAGACCTTCCCATTCCCTTGGTCTCTACCAGCACTGCTCTATCCAAAAGCCTGTTGCTCCTCAATCAACCCATCCCCATCTGCACTCCTCCAACTCCTGCAAGGAACTGATCTACCTCTAGCCCTGCAGCTCTTCTTATATTAGCCTCTCTCTGATTGACTGCAGTCCACGCTGCCACTCTAGGCCATTTGGAGGACTCTCTCCACTGTCCTTTTTGGGGTGGAGTGCAGCAGGGTCATGAGGCCTCTACCCCCCCACATAGTACCCCTTCATAAGGTTTGGCTTAGGGAGCGTGCAAGGGACAGGGCTGAGGGTAGGGAGGGCATGTTTTGGGCATGGGTCGAGCACACAGGACTGCAGATATTCTGGGTAATACTGCAGCCTGTAAGGCGGCCCAGGGTGTTTGTTGTAATGAAGACAGACCCCCGTGGCTGTCTAACATGCTGAGGGTCTCTCCAGCCCTAGGAGCAGGCCAGAAACAAGAGGTTGCAATGGTGGCTTAAAACTACCAGAGCCTTCCCTCACTCTTGGCTGTGAGCTCCATACTGTACCTCTAAGAGGCTGAGCATAGAATCTTACCCTGAGAGTTTTATATTTTCCAGGGTGCATTTGACCCTTTTAACCAGGCTAGATAGCCCTCTAAGGTATTTTTCATGTATTCTTTGTTTGTTTTGCGTTAACTACTACTACAGTCGACAAAAAGATTTCAGCTCACATTTTAGTTTTATGTGTCCCACACAAACAATGGCTAGCATTATTTTTGGTTTCATTCTTTTCTCAGTGATGGATGTTTGAAATATTTAGATGATATTTAAGTACTGAGAATCTGGACCATTTTTAAAGGTATAAATGATTATACAATGACATAGCATAGAGAAACAGCACCTAGAAACGGAAGAATATTCTCCACCAGAATTACTTAAAGGTGGGGCAAATATGGGACTTACATTACTCAAAATATGCTTTTAAAAATAGCATGAGGCAGTATTATCAGTCTCAAAGATTCAAAAATCATGAGTCAGAGTCCAAAAATTCATGAGATTGCCCCCAAAATCATAACTCTCTCTGCTTTTCAATGGGTGTGAAACTTATCATCTCTGAGTCTCATCAGTTTCCTCATTTGTAAAATGTGAATAATGATACTGAACTCCTTTGTCAAGCACTTTGGGTACATCTACACTGCAAAGAAAAACCCATGGCTGGCTCATGTGAGCCAACTTGGGCTGAAGGACCCTGTGATGTGGGAGGGTCCCAGAACTCAGGCTCCAGCCTGAGTCTGGAAGTCTACACAGCAATGAAACAGCCCCGCAGCCTGAGTTCCGCAAACCCGAGTCAGCTGGCATGGGTCAGCTGCTGGTGTCTAGTTGCTGGGGAGACAAATCCTTTGAGATCTACTGATGAGAAAAGTTAAACAAGAACTAAACGTTATTACTATACTTAGAATGTATTTTTCTAAAATTTGTAGTGATTAAATATTACTTTGGTCCAAGATCTGGGGCTTTCTATATTCAATCTTGGACCATGTATTGAAAACCAATGGTTGACCAGAGGATCCAGTGACAATCTGAAAAACCAATAATTAGCAAATCATCAAGACTATAAGTGAACACTTCATGCCACTGGAAATCCGAGCATGCCAGATTTCCAGTGAAACAAAGCATTCATTTCTAAGTTTGGCTGGTTGTGAAATATCAAATCTTAAAATCATATCACTATTTGGTTCATTTTATGTTTTCATTTGAATTCCAACATAATTGTAGTGGTCAATTCTCAGGAACCCATAGAAACCCATGCTCTATTACTCAAACATTATAAATAATTCTTCCATTTGTGAAATTTTGACTGATAAAATCCTATGTACAATACATAAAATCAAATGGTGTGTAATGGATGACATTCTACTTGGTAGCCAATGCTGTTTTGTATTTTCTGTCCATGTCCTGTTATATTTTACAGATGTGACGTTGAATGGACAAGTTGAAAGTGCTTCTTTAAGGCAGGGATATTATGTTAGGATTATCACTCACCAAATAGGGACTGACTCAACAGATCTGAAGTGTGTGCTAAATGAATCCTTATACTAAACTGAGGAAGGAGACTGACATTTTATGGCTAAGGTTATAAGTAGTGGCTTTAATTCTGCAGACCTGAAATTGGTCTATAATATGGGCCCTCATCATTATATAATAATAATAATTAATAATAAAATAATATCACCTCACTCTTAGACAGTGGTTTTTATTAATAGATCTCAAAATGCTTTACAAAGGAGGTCAGCATGATTATCCCCAGTTTACAGATGAAGGCACTGAAGCACAGAGATGACAAGTTTCAGTCCCCATTGAAAGGAAGTGAAAGTTATATTTATTCTGAAAATCCTGAAACCCTTTACTGACAAAGGAAGATCCCAGATGTAGGAGAAGGAACTCAGTATTCATGTTTTTTCCAAGTAAAAGCTTTCAGGGCCTGATCCAAACTCAGTGACGTCAACTGATGTCTTTCCATTCACTTCAGTGAGCTTTGGATCATCCCTTAAAAGAGCAAAGGGGTCAGCAGGACTATAGTTTTCTCCTTTCCTACTGGTGAACATTAGCAGGACTATGAAAAGCAATAGAGGAAATGTATAGATTGTAAAATTATGTAATTGCAAATAATACTACTTTTTAAGAATTTTCTGTGAACGTCTGTATAGTTCTTTTCATGTGAGGATTTCCAAGTGCTTTACTAACTTTAATAAATAAAAGTTGAAAGAATAAACAATAATTCTAAAGCCCCATTGCATGAGATCTTACCTTAGACCTTAGTCCATCCCATGCTTTGCTGCACATTGTGCTATCCACATTTGCCATCCAACTGCCCTTCTTTCCAAATCTTCCCATTTCATGTCGAGGTGCTTGATGTCATTCAGAACTGTTCGTTTCCATGTTATTCGTAGTCTTCCTCTCTTTCCTCTTGCATTTTCTGGCTTCCATTCAAGGGTGGTATTTGGTAAGTATTCCTTTTCCATTCTCAGCACATGTCCCCACCACTGATGTCATCTTTTGTAGATTATTTGTGAGAGGGTGCCTTGTCCAGTCATTTTTCTGACTTCTTCATTCATCTTCCTATCTCCATATGTTATTCCCAATATTCTTCTCAGGCATTTGTGATGAAATGCATCCAGCTTTAATGTATCTTTCTTGGTAAGTTGCCATGTCTCTGTCATAAATATAAAGGAAAGGTTAACAACCTTTCTGTACACAGTGCTATAAAATCCCCCCTGGCCAGAGGCAAAATCCTTTCACCTGTAAAGAGTTAAGAAGCTAAGATAACCCTGCTGGCATCTGACCCAAAATGGCCAATGAGGGGACAAGATTCTTTCAAATCTGGAGGCAGTGGAACAAAGGGTTTGGGCTGTCTGAGCAATGCTTTTGCTGGGAACAGATCAGGAATGCAAGCCTTCCAATTCCTGTAAAGTTAGTAAGTAATTTAGTTAGAAAATGCATTAGATTTTCTTTTGTTTAGTGGCTTGTAAAATAAGCTGTGCTGAATGTATATTCCTGTTTTTGTGTCTTTTTGTAACTGAAGGTTTTGCCTAGAGGGATTCTGTGTTTTGAATCTGATTACCCTGTAAAGTATTTACCATCCTGATTTTACAGAGGTGATTCTTTTATCTTTTCTTTAAATAAAATTCTTCTTTAAGAACCTGATTGATTTTTCATTGTTCTTAAGATCCAAGGATTTGGGTCTGTGTTCACCTATACCAATTGGTGAGGATTATTATCAAGCCTTCCCCAGAAAAGGAGGTGTAGGGCTTGGGGGGATATTTTGGGGGAAGATGTCTCCAAGTGGGCTCTTTCCCTGTTCTTTGTTTAAAATGCTTGGTGGGGCAGCATAGGGTTCAAGGACAAGGCAAAGTTTGTACCTTGGGGAAGTTTTTAACCTAAGCTGGTAAGAATAAGCTTAGGGGGTCTTTCATGCAGGTCCCCACATCTGTACCCTAGAGTTCAGAGTGGGGAAGGAACCTTGACAGTCTCATTGCTATATGTTGTGATGGTGATAACAGTTGCTTTGTACACATTCAGTTTTGTCTTGAGGGAAAAGTTTTTGAGTTGCCAAATGTTTTTGAGTCTTCCAAATGCTGAGTTTGCCTTCCTGAATCTTCTTCTTATTTCCTTGGAACTAGTACTATCTTGGCTGATGGTACTTCCAAGATACAGAAAATTGTACACCTTCTCCAGTTTCTCTTCTTCAATTTTGATTTCTGTCCCTGTAGTCCCCATTAACGTGACTTTATATTTCTTTGCATTGTATCTCAAACCTGTCTTCTCCATTACTTCTTTTACTTAGTTTGTGCTTTTTGTAGACCGTTGGCATCGTCACTGATAAGAGCAACGTCGTCAGCAAAGTTTAGATCAAATAGCCTTGAATTGTTCCATTTTAGGCCATATGTATCACTGTTGCATTGTTTTAATCCATAGTCGATGACTCGCATAAACTAAAAAGGAGACAGGACGCACCCCTGCCTTACACCTGTCTTGATGCTAAATGGCTTAATCAATCCATTTTCCATTTTAATACAGCATTTTGAGTTGGTGTAGAATGCCTTCATAATGTTGATTAAATTTTGCTGGAGTTCCTTATTGTTCCACATTTTGCCACCAGTGCCAGTCCCAAGCCCAGATCAAAAAGGAGGAGGGTTGGTTGATGGGGCCGCTTCCCGTCACCATAAAAAAAAACAGTTCTAGCTACAGAAACTATTCACATAAACCCCATTGTATGAGTCAGAGCCAAAAATGAGATCTGAGAATGGATAGCTTAAAATGATTGTTTTCTAAGTAATTAATTCCAGGTTCCTATCCTAATGCCTAACAAATCCTGGAAGTGAACACTACAGTCTTAAACAGTTTTGATTGTTTTGGTTTTATGGTTTTCAGGAGTATGTAAAAGAGCAAAACACTCTGCCAGAAATACAGATGCCAAATAATAATGGCTGGAGCCTCCTCTGCCTGAAAAACATGCATGAGACAAAGTGATTTTAATCTACTTTGAAATAATGTTAGTTATCACCACTCATAACAAGGGTTATTACAAGGGTCTAGTTATCAATACCAAAAAATGCTATTGAATTATTTGTGCATCTTGCATAGAGTATGGCCTCACTTATAAAGCTATCCTCTAACAAGGCATTAATAGGAGTCATCTGTATTGTGCAAGTGCACTACAACATAATTTAAAGCAATGGTTGGCAATGTGAGCTCTGGCTTCTGTTGCATAATAAGGTGAAGATTTTAAATAATACTCAAGCAGAGTATTGAAATAATGTAACATACTGGCCAAACAGACCTTACCCAAACACTCTTGATCAACCTTGCAAACATTAAAAAAATAAAATAGTAGAAAGTTGCCTAGGTGCAAACTACTGACTTGCCACTTCATACCAAACTGTTGTGATATATTATGTAACTTTGAGAACTATAGTGTTTTAGCATCTACTACTATGTGAAATATTAATAGTGATTGCCACTGAAAAGAAAAGCAATGTCTGCTATCTTGATTCAGTGAAACAAGAGAGACAAGGTAGGTGAGGTAATATCTTTTTTGGGACCAACTGCTGTTGATGAAACAAACACGCTTTGGAGTTTGGAGCGACACAGAGCTCTTATTCAGGTATGGGAAAGGTAATCTGTCATAGTTCAATATCAGGTGGAACAGATTGTTAAACATAAGGAGTTAAACGTATGTTGCAAGAGACCATTCAAAATTAAATGGGCAATTAGCAACTCTGCTGTCATAGGGCAAAAGAGAACTAGTAAGTTACAGATTGTTGTAATGAAACATAAAACCAGTGACTCTATTGAGTCCATGATTTTTAGTGTCTAGAAAAGTTACAAATTTAAGTTACGAATTCAGTGACATGGTCATTCTGACACTGCTCAGATCAATTTATTGAACTGAATTCTATTTTACTACCTTTTCCCCCCATAGCAATTAGAACAATATCATTAGCAATACTGACCTGGATTCTTCAGCTGTGTAGTGTGAAACAATGATCTGGACACAGGTGAAAGTCGTATGAGTCATGTGAGTGAAATAGAAGTCTAATTTGTAGACTGGTGCAGTTCAGTGCCAATGTTACTGTGATCTTTTAGTCAGGGGCATGCAGGAGGGAAATGAGTGTGGACTTTTCAATAAAGAGTCCTTATCTGTGGAACTCCTGGCTTCAGGGAGCACCTCTTTCTTGCTCAACCCTCTAGAAATACTAAAGTCATAGAGAACTTTCATTTGACCAAATCCAGGGTGAAACTTTGGGGTACAACGATCCAGGCATTTTCAGTGAAGGCCAACTGGCAATGGAACTCCCTGCTTCTGTGAATCAAGGGTTACCATGTCTCATTTTTTTAAGAGCTCAGTGGAAGATAAACCTCTTCACAAAGGCCTTGCCTTAATAAAGGACACAAGTAACATGGATAGCCCCACACTTCCCCCATAGCATGAGCCTTCTAAATGACTCTGCTGAAGAAGGCACAGAAAAGATGTCTTATACTTGGACTGTTATGGAGGTCGGTATCCTTAGCTGGTGTAAATTAGTGTTGCTCCACAGATTTCTTAAGCTTTCATTGACTTCTCAGGGGGCCTGATTCTTTCTTCACTTACACCAGTGTAATTCCAGTGACTTCACTGGAGATACTCCTGATTTTCAGTGGTGCAAGGTATGAGAAGAATCCAGCCCAGTACATAGATAAAAGGTGAAAGGTGTTCCAGAGAGACATGGATAGGCGAACAAAGTCCATATTGCCTCATGTTTCATATCTCATGTGGGGGGAAATAATCACAGAACAATCTATTCTCCTGAGTCATTTTCATAGGCTTAATATTCAGTGGTACTGGTGAGCATTCAGTGCAGTATTTCTCATTGAGGAGAGAGTGTAGGAGGTTTATGTGGCAGAGTGAAAGATGAAACTCGCAGCATAGGAGCAAGAGAGTGGTAATAGCACTGAGCAAACAATGTAAATCCTGATATGCCTCAGCAAAACACACAGTAGCATGTCTGCCAAGTGTAGTGGAAGGTGTGCATACAGCATGCTGATTATTTGCTGGAGATTTACATTTCCGTGGCTGGATCTAAGACAAGATAATTGCAGAGCATTTTGCATTGTCCTGTCTGTAAGTAAGTTAGACTGGCAACCAGCAAAATCAAATGGCACAACATGCTCAGAAAGCATGCCACTGACAGTTTAAGTGGACACTGAATAGGCAGCATGCTGTGTAATGTTTTCACTCTGAGAACAGTTCATCTAGTTTCAAGCAGTTTCTCTTGTTCATCAGGTTCAAATTCCCTCTTCCCCATTTCAGGCAATATCAGGCTTGAAAAAGCTTGATTTTGCCACCAAATTTCTTTATGGCATAAATGTTGATACAAAATAAGGGTGAAATCATGGCTCCAATTAAGTCAGTGGGAGTTTGGCCATTGACTTCAATGGAGTCAGGATTTCAGCCTAAGACTGACCCTGGCCAGCAGGTTGCTTACTTGGGCTGATCTGTTGTTGTTTATGCCACTGTTTGTTTCCAGGGAAAATATATAAAGTCCAATTCCTTCAGTTTCATTAAAGGTGGCTCCCTCAACGATGTTTCAGAGTAGCAGCCATATTAGTCTGTATTCACAAAAAAGAAAAGGAGGACTTGTGGCACCTTAGAGACTAACAAATTTATTTGAGCATAAGCTTTCGTGCGCTACAGCTCACTTCATCAGATGCATTCCCTCAACGATGCTCGTCGTTTGTCTTTGGGATCAGCTAAAGAATTTCTGTATCTTTATACACCAGGATGATAAAAGGAAAATTGCACTGGCAAACAGAGCTGCAAAGAGCCACAAAACAATATCTTGACATCACATTGCAATGTACTTGGCATGATATTGCAGCAGCAGTATGTGATGGCATTGAATCACAGTGCTGGAATGGAATGGCACAGGACAATGGCAGACCATACTGCAATTATTTGTGGCTTTCCTCACTCCAACTGATTGCAGACTGCCTCTGGCAACTCCTCAAGGCGAAGTGCCACCGATGAAGATACTGCCTAATGTGCTATATATTAGCATGAGAAGCAGCCCGGTCTACAAAAATGAGCACAGAGTTCAGAACTCCTGAGTTCTAATTCCCACTCTGTCTTGATTCATTGTGTGATTTTTGACAAACTACTTCACCTCGCTGCCTCAGTTTCTCCATTTGCAACATGCATATTTGCAACATACATGCATATTTCCCTCCCAAGACTGTTTTGGGGAGTTATTACTTAATGTTTGTGTAGCACTTTGAATGTGTATAGGCTTTGGGTAATTTGATTTTTTTTTATATAATTTTGATGGATAATATCACTGTTTACTTTTAAGCACTTTTCTATTTTGATCTATTTAAATTTTCATAGTTGTGCAAAATTATGAGGCTTAAGCATTTTTTAATTTTTATTGATCTAAATTTTCACAGGTGCCAGAAATTATGGAGGGGAGTCAAACCATCATTATTTAATGACAGTGGACATTGAGATTCAAAAAATTAAAGCTCTATAACCATTGCAACACAAATTGTCAACATCACATGTCAAGATACACAAATTAAATGTCTTTAAATCACACTAAGAAGTTCTCAGGCAGCATTTTTCTTACTTGTCCTATATAAGTATGTACTTATTTGTTCCATCGATATTTTTAAACATGTTTTGCTTCATCATGCTGTGCAACCTGCCTTGCTGAGTTAGCAAGTACCTATTGCTATAACACCTGTCCTTGCTCCACCAACACCCTACTGTTTTACCAACACCTTCACTGCAGGACTCGGATTTTATTATGTTGGGGCCATATTATAGGCAGTGCAGTTAGAGACCCTATAAGTCATGAGTTAAGTTTGCCTTGTACTATCCATTTCCCTGCAACTTTGTCAAACTTTAAAAAATATGGGCTGAAATTTTCCAAGTCAGCTATCTGTCTCAGGCTGATTTTTTTTCTGGAAAATTTCAGCAAAAGCAGTTGTCATTTCTCAGAACAGCCTGGGGAAAATGCTTTTATTTTGCCCATAGTCATAAAAAATTATGTTATAACTATTTCACTTAGAAACTCAAGCAGCTCCAGGCTGTGGAGCAGGAATTTTAAATGTAAGGTGGGGGGGTATCTTTGTGTCAGAGATGTGCCCTTTGTTCTGCTTGACAAAATCTACCCAAATTTGGCAAAGTTCTGAGACTCTGAATATCTTGGCTCACACATGTTCAGTTGGGAATTTAGCTGCCAAACTAACGCTGAAGACTTCATCTGCACTGAGCATGCTCCATCCACTCACAGTTCCTACTTACTGACCAGACTGTGTGAGTACCATGTCTGCAAAGCGAGTGAACATATTTCATTCCAGGGCTATGGGTGCTGTGCAGGACTTTTCTAGCAATTGTTCCTCCTAGTAGCTGAGGACCCAATGGCATGGAGCATGGTATGAGGCAGGAGTCCAGTGGAAAAAGTAATATGTGATCATGTAATTAAACATTGTATCACCATGCATACACACAAGGGGGTTGAATTAAGGTGTCACAGGCACCTTAGCTCTGGCATTTCCTAACTTTTCAGTGCTTGACTTTGGAACCTTAAAAGTCTTTTAATATATTTTTTTGTACGTACTAAGTGAATAGATTAGATAACATGTAGATGGGTCACAGGAATAGTCCCATTGTCTGTATTTCTACTCAATATGTTGCCATATGCTGCTGGTTTCATCTTGTTTGAGTGCCTGCAATTTGACCTAAAGGTCAAAATAGAGCGGAGAACATTATAATGGTCTTGCTGGCAGAAGTCAGTTTTTGTACTTTGTAGCTTCATTAGATGGCTTTACATCGCAGGATATAGACAAGCAAAGCCAGAATTGATCCTGCTTGACTCAGTCCTAAATGAATGGAAAATGACTGCCTGGTTTGCCAAGGTGGAGCAATAATGGCAGGACAAATTTGTGATTTGGATGAAGCTTTAGTTCTTTATAGCACTTCCTTTCAGTTTTGTGTTTCAGCTGTGGTTTGGGAATTTGCAATATGAAAGATGGTTTTGCAAGAGGATTGTTCAAACAAAATGAAAATGTCTCTGGATTTGGAAAAATATATTGATTTATTGATGTGTAACTTGAAAATATTTTCTTTTCTTTTTTCTTTTAAGACCAGGGCTACCCATTACTCCACATACATAAGGATCATGGTATTGTGTCATCCCTTATTTTGTAGTGTCGATGAGCGCATGTTATCAAACCACCCTTTCCCCCTCTTCCATTAAAAAAAAAAGGCAAAACCACACAGGTAGAAAATCAGTATGATGTAGAAGTGCTTTATGTGCAGTCTTTAGGTTTGCAATCGGGGTCCCAAGGAGGCCACACTGCAGTTACTTAATTAAGGCAAACTACAAAGAATGGGGCAGACAAACCTCAAAGCTGGTGGTCATTCCAATACTTAGATCCACCAAGCTAGCCACAAAACGGCTTCTATAATACCTTATTGGTTACCCAGAAGCCAAAACACAGTTCCCCTAAAGCAACCTAGCCTTGGGCTTCCACCCAGACACCCAAGTCAAATATGATGAGAGATTACTGAAAATCTTATTCATCATATAAGAAAGTTCTACCAATCCCAAAGGATCAGGCACATTACCTCCCAAGTTAATGACTATTTCAGATCTTACCCAAATATACGCTTATACCCAATTCTTATTAACTAAACTAAAATTATTTAAAAAGAAAAGAGAGAGAGTATTGGTTAAAAAATCACTATACATACAGATATGAATATAGTTTTGAAGTCGGTTTCATAGAAGAGATATGAGCTTTAGTGTTTCAAGGAGTTCTTGGATCAGGCTTGAAGCAGTATGAAGTATGAAGCAGATGAAATAAACTGTTGGCTTGATAAGTCCTCGGTTGCTTCCAAATAATTGGAAGGTCCTCAGTCCCTTAGTTAGAATGCTCCCATTAGCATAAGTCCATAGTCCAAAGATCAGAGCAGGAAAGAGGAAAAATTGAGATGCTTCCAGGGCCTTTTATAGCTTCTGCCATGTGGAGGGAAATCCATTGTTCTAGTTTGTGGAAGTTTGTTACAGGTAACAAGATGGAATTTGGAGTCACATGGTTTAGTCACATGTCCTTGCATGCTTTGCTGAGTCATAACAGAGGCCATTACCCATACTCTAGCTAGAACATGCAATGAAAATCCATTAGGTGTAGATAGGCTTCTTCCATGATGCATTGTGTTTGTTGTAAGTCATCAACTTGAATAGTCCCTTCACAATGTTCTGGCTAAATACCTTCTGGGTGTTGCCACAGGAGAAAACTTTTGAAATACAGGTACATAGTTAATATTCATAACTTCAGCTACAAAAATGATACATGTATGCAAAATATGATTGTCCTAGTCAGCAAATTATACGTTTTCCATAGACCCCCTTACTTGACACACTTTGTACAAGATTTGTTGCACTTATATAACAGTGGTAGCAACAATGAAGTACCTGGTCATATTTTAATTATATAATGTCACAGGGTTAAATCCCTTCTGTGGTCTGGTAGTCAGAGCAGAACATCTGGAATTGGAGATCATAGATTCTACCACCCATAGAGTGACTTTGAGTAAGTCATTTAGCCACTTATCCACTTCCAGAGAATCCCACAGGAGGATGCTCAGGGGAGAACATCACAACAAAGTTTTCCTCACAGAGTTACTCATTCTATTTGGTGGGAGAGCAGGGTATGCACCTCTTCCTATGTGGAATAGGTTGTGGCAACCATAACCCCTGGGAGCTCTGGGTTTGTTCTATGCAGAAAAGGTAATACAGTCCCATGTTGTATTAGCTTTTCTACCTAAATTCTGTAGGACCAAAGGTGTAGACAAAGTGCATCCAACCCAATCTGCATCCCTTTGCCCTGAACTCGCAAAAGTGGGGGCAAGTCCCCACTTCAGTACAGGAGTGAGAGGTCCATTTGTGGTGGATCCCCTGAAATCACAGATCTGATTGGGACAGGAGGAGAATGATGCAGGCCTTTGTGATGAAATGGTCTTGGTTGAAAGGTAGATTGTCCAATTTGGGTGAAAGGTGGCAGGAGGCTGTGTAAAACTGTTCTTGAAAGAGTGAAACTAATAGTGTGAAAAGAGTTTCAAGGTTTCTGGTGAACTCACAGAATTTTTGTAGCAACAGACCAGTTATCTGTTGCTTCTAATAGCATGTAATAATCATCTTCAAAGAAGAGGAAAGATAATTTGATTGGACAGTTTTGATGGTTGTTTTTTGTTGTTGGGCTTTTTGATTGCGGGTCGGGGGGCGCTGAGTAGACCGTGGCAAATCACTTTACATGGCAGGAGGCTTGTTTGGGCAGAATTGTTCTCACCCTGTTGACCAGCATCTATCTCATTGTCTACCACCACATACTGGGCCTGATCCAGGTATTTATCATCATTCCACTGGGCCTTTTTATTCCTGATCTTAAAGGATATTCTGACCAGACTGGATGATTAGAGGGAACCAAAAGCCATTGCCATCTCCAAGGGTATATTCTGAGTAGCTCTTGAGATGTGAACATAAGGTTTATGCTACCTTCCATTTTACACTTCCTACTTCTTTCCTGTCTCTCTCTCTTTGCCTCCTGTCTCGTAAAAGCCCGGCTTAACCAGACAAGACAAATCTAACCTTACAACACTGTGCTGCCATTAAGACAAAATCAATGAATGTACCAATCTGGGCAGCAGGTTTGGAGGAAGCCCTTGGACCCAAAAAGCTTAGATCCAAGGATCTCTGAAGGTGTCTCATGATTACAGAGCACTACGATTGCTGTGCTGATGGGGGATCAAGAGAGAGCACTGGCAAGAAGGGATCCAGCAGTATCATCACAGAGCTGTTTCTTGCCTCTACTGGGGCAGAGCAATAGAGGAGGCAGAAGGTCTTCAGGACTCTAAATGGGAAATGGAGGAGAAATAAGGACCATCTATGCTTGTGGGGGCAATTGAAGAAGAAAGATCCACAGATACTTAAAGGGGGATCAGTGAAGGGCCCTCAGGTCTTGGAATGAGGGCCAGAAGAGGGAGTCACGTTATTGAGAGTTGACCCCAGAAAGAGTGTGAGAGAGGAGTTGCTTTTTTGAATATAACAGATATAAAGTATTCTTGATTATAGTTTGAATTCAGGCCCTAATTGCAGATACAACCTGCAAGTTCATCCCTTCAGCATCCCTTTTTTAACACTATTCTGTCCCAGTCTGTTATGTTTCAATGCTATAGTAACAGCGTGGAAGTTAGTTTCAGGGGCAGTATCATTTGACATCCACGGCTACCAGAGCACATTTCTAATGCATCTGTCTGTCCGTTGACATGCATGAGAGATAGAGCAACCTCAAAAGGCTTAGAGTTTTGATTTGGATCAAGTAAGCATCCAGAAGTGTAAATGTTTATCCATTCTTTCGGCAATTGTTGTTTCTGAAAAATTGGACTAGACATTTCATAAAACAGACATTCCCAGGAGATATCCGATATTTCTGATTCTGCTCTCAGATGGACACCAGAAGAGAGAGAAAAATTTATCAAATATTTTAGAAACTCAAAAAAAAGGGGGGGGGGAGGGGTTCCTAGAAACAGAAGAAAGTCCTGAGTGTTTAGTTAGTTAAAAATAATTATTCTATCCTTGCTGTTCAGTTCAAGAAGATGAATGATTTAGAACATTTGAATCTTGGTAATCTGAGAAACTAAAGAAGGAATACAGAAGAAATGATACTTAGAAAGTGGTGAAAGAGAAGAAAAGAACATTTGTTAGTAAAGCAGTGAAGGAATGAGAAAATGAAGAAGTTGCTGAAGGGAGTGATTCAAGATGTTTGCTGAGACAGGGAAACAAAGAAATATTGTTCTTAACTACTCTCAATCAACATTTCCTCTTCCAGCAACATCTTTTTCTCACCTTCCTCCCTCAAACTACACATCATGGTGTGTAGAAAGTAGAAGCACCGGAAGTAATAGTAATGTGGTGTTGCACCGTACCATGCACCATATGCAGTGGTGGTATAGATTAGAAGCAAGAAGGGTTTTGGGAGAGTAGCAAAGGAGGCCTACTATTTAATTAACCATTTAGCACTGAAACGTTGCTGCCATTTCTGTGCAACAGAAGCATTTTGCATTGTTCTCTGTGCTGACATTCCATTAGTACACTGGCACTTGAAACAGGATATACCAGATATGTGGGGCAGTACTGAGGGTAAACATTACACATATTACACTATGTGTACCGAATGAGTTAAGAGATAGAATAAATAATACACTGAATGGGTTAAATGATCCAAACCCTACAAGTTGTCAGGAATCTTTTCCCAAAGAGAATGTTTTCAACCTTTCCATGTGTTAAGATGATACAATATGTAGGAGAAAGGCTGCTCCCTGATTATATTGGGTCACGAATGTAATGTTTTTCCATGTAGCTTTCCACACTATAGCTAGTTCAAGCCTTGAAAAGGGGTATGAACAGTGAGGGACAAACACATATTTGAATATAGATTAAATCCAACACATGAGAACTTTTTTTTTCCTCTGTTTTAGTGGATACGCTTTGACAGTTCAGTTTCATAATAACCAACCTCATTTTTCAAGTCAAATTCCTGATCTACTGCTTTTCACACTATTTCAGAGATGTGAATTACCCTAGATCAACATTAGTGTCAAAAAAACAGATGGGACTACAAATAATGAGAGCTAATATTTAACTATTCCTTTAAATTATTGGAAATAATCATGAGTACTTGGCAATAGGCACCTGCCGGCGGGAACAATGCAATATACCAAACCACACAGCAAACGCTCATCTGATTAATATCTTCTCCATTGATACAAATGGGGCTACTGGTGAAGTAAGGCCCTTCTCAGCATGAGTAAAGTGGCGAAATGAGGCTCTGTGTTCATGAACATAAGAATGGCCATACTGGGTCAGACCAAACATCCATCTAGCCCAGTATCCTGTCTTCCAACAGTGGCATATGTCAGGTACCGCAGAGAGAATGAACAGAACAGGCAATCCTCAAGTGATCCATTTCCTGTCGCCCATTCCCAGCTTCTGACAAACAGAAGTCCTCAGTCTTTCTGTAAAGCAAACAGTGCTCATTGTTCTACTTACTTCTCTCCCACAAAATTCTGTCACTTGCTTCTTCATTCCTTTCAGTGCAACAGTGGCGGACTTCCCCTGGAAGCATTATAGCTGGCCACCACTTATCTAGCTTACCACCTTATACTGTGTGCAAGAAATGCACATTCATTTCAATAGCAACATAAAAAGTCACATTCTAACATCTTCCTTTTAGCTATGAGCTGTTAAATTATACAAAAATCAGTCAATGGAGACACACTGAAATGCCTGTGCGGAATTTTGGAAACCACTAGGCATTGGACACCAAAATCACAGAACATAAAAGCAGCAAAAGGCGTGTAAACATGCTCATTAAGGATAGCTGAGGCCTGGAAACACCAAAATGCTGTGGCTGACCCAACTTCAGGATCCACCCCACATAGATATTTCCTCGCTATCTCTTGCCTATCTCAGTCACAAATTCTTTCTAAAGCACCCCTCCTTATTGCCCACACTAGTAAGAGGCACCCTTGGCAATATATTGGGAAGCTGACACTAATAACATAACTCTCCTCATTTCATCACAGGTGTTTGTGTCTATATGAGATATATACAGCATACCAACTAGTACACACACAGTTGTGATAAGGGGAGGGAGGTTATAACTAGAATAGTATGAGCTACTGAAAGTATTGTTTGTATTTGTGCCTTTTAATATATCCAAATGTATCCATTTTGTAGTAACTTTATTAAACAAATTTAACTTACTGAACCTGCCTTGATTTTTTCCTCTTTCCTCTGCTCTTTCCTAGTTTTTAAGTCCAATATTTCCTTTCTTCTTCTGTATGTGATATTTAAATGCCTGTTTTCCCTCCCTCTAATTTCTTCATGCTCTCTTTCCCCTTCATCCCTTTCATTCTCTGCATTCCCATTGTTCCCTTGTATTCTTCACTTGCACTTTCCCCAATAACACCATTAGAAGGAGGAAGAAAAAAAACCTCAAACATATTTCTCCCCAGTTGCTCTCTTGGGCAGTTTGCTCCTTAGCCCCCACAGAACAAGACACTGGGCTCTGCCCAGAGCTCTGCAGAATCCTCAAGATAGTACCTGTAATATCACTGAGAAGTCAGGATCACCTGAGTCAAGATTCAATGTCTCATTCATCATTGCTATGTACTCTACTCTGAAACCTGTCTCCTCTCTTTGTCACTGTACCATACTTATGAGGTATCTGAGCTTAAAGCAAAGGCAAAAACACCTATTGCCTTCAAGAATATCTGGTGTTTACTGCACAACTTTTAATGGTACCTGGACTCGTGGTTTAGCTGCATATTTCGGAAACCATAGTGATGTGAAAAATGAACATCTGTCTTTTGGGAATTTCCATCAAAAATATTAAGGTTTTTAAAGATGCAGATTTCCTTGCTAATGCCTAGGAGTCCTGCCAGCATAAATACAGACTTTTTTGTTTCATTGGGACATCTGTACATGATTCAATCAAATGGAGGCTCTAGAAGATTAATTTGAATGATCAGTTACTGTGCTTTTGGCATTTTCCTGAATTTTGGAAAAGATGATTCTTGGAGTTAACATTTATACTTTTTATGAGTAGTTTCTAGGCAGTGGCCTGTTTACAGTTGCTAGACAAGGAATACCACAGCAATTCCTTGCCGATTTTAATAACGGATTTTTTTTCAGCTATGTGACTCCTTCAGCTCTGCAGAAAACGAGAATGTCCAGTTCAGACAAACACCAGCTTCAGCAGAGCAGGATGGCAGAGCTTAAGGCACATGTTCTGTGTCGTTTGAAACTTCTTGAATAATAATGGTGAGACATACAGGAGAGCTAGTAAGAGTTTTTATTTCATATGACTTGAGTTAGAGCTACAGAGGTCGCTTGACAGGGATCAGTATACACTGACTCAATGGCTACTAAAACAGTTTCCTGATATTTAAAAAAAGCAAAGAAAGATTAAGGTATAGGTAAGGGGAAATATGCATATAAGACTCCTTGTTGTTTTTACTCTTCACACTGTATGCTCTGTATCTTGGAGTGAAAGAATAAATAATGCTTTGTCCAGAAGACACTGTTTCAGTATGACTGCAAACTTAGGTCTCTCACAGGCTTTTGAAGGAAACTCTTTAAAATGTCAAATCCAGTGAGGCCTGTTGTGTTAACATGGCTGGTAAACTGCGGGGCTGCAGGCCAGAGTTCCAGTCCGTGAGTGGTTAGACCACAAGGGTCAACCAAGCATGAGGAGCAGGAAGCCAGGCCTGTCCCCTGAGGGGTGCACTCAAGAGGGACAAAAAGGAGCCTAAGACGCAGGTCGCCCGATAAGTGTGGCCAAAACCCAGCAACTAAAACCATCAGCTACAAACTAACACAAAAAAATAAATGTATAGAATGAAAGTCAGGATACAGGGCCTGAACCCCCTTTAGAAATGTGACAACTATCCTGCCTAAAATTTGCACATCTGCCAGTAATTACTAAATCTGAACCTCTGTGGCTTCTGTTCCCCAGTCACTTTCTTATTCTCAGAACAGTTCGTCCTGTAGTGACCTGTTCAGTTTCTAAGGCTCCACCAACTAGAGGCTGTGGTTGATGCTCATGGTGATTTTCGTTGACAGTGACTGGTGAGCATTTGTTACTTCTGCCAGTGCACAAACAGAGACACTAGCTTTCTGGATGCCCTCACGAAATAGAGAGTCAATGTTTTGTTTGGGACACTAGGTAAGACTGACCTTCAAGGTTGGTTATGATGTATGCTCTGTTGACCTGGCGGATGATATAGCTATTATCTTGGCAGATCTCTAGCCATTTTCTATTTGGAATCCAGAATTCTCTCCCATTTGCAATGAGAAGGTGGGTGTTTAACATTTTGTCATAATGATTCTTCTATTCTACTTGCCTGGCATATTATAACTATTTCAGGGTTAATGGCCCTCGGCTCCAGAAGCTTGTTAAATTTTGACACTAAAAGTTTTGTCCTTACACCCCTCATAATAAAATGTGACCTCTTAGGGCATGCCTCAGCCCTGCTATGCTATGGTTAAGGGAGCAATTGGACTCTTTGGGCTGATGACATAACATTCCTTTTCCATCTAATGCTGTCATTTTGACTTCCAAGCCACATGCATCCACTTCTAAGTGCGCTCCCAGCAGCTGAAACCAATATCAATCAATACAAAAGATGGTCAGTTCCTGGGAAGTATAAAACACTTTTCCCCAAAAAATGGAAACCTGTCCTTTATCATGCCAGTGGAGAAGTAACTTTTTATCAGATAGACTGATCCACAAAGATAACCAGGCACCACATTTCCATTTTTAGTCACAGAACAATCCATAAAACTTCCACTTTGCTGCTGCCTAACCCTGTAGGTGACTAAACTCACTTTTGAGCCTAAGTTTTTGCAGTAAAAGTTTCCCAGGCACATAAGTCTCTGCCTCTAGTCCTGCTGCCTAACTTTCGAGTCCATGCACCTATTTCCCACCTAATCCCCAAAGTGATCCACTAACTGGGACAAGATAGAATCCTTCCCCTCTCCTCCCTGCAGGACTTGACAGGGGTCAGTATACACTGACTCAGTGGCTACTAATACAGTTGATGAGACCAGAACTACACACAGTATTCAAGGTGTGGGCATACCATGGATTAATATAAAGGCATTATGACATTTTCTTTCTTATTATCTATCCCTTTCTTAATTGTTCCTGACATTCTGTTAACTTTTTTGACTGCTGCTGGACATTGAACAGATTTTTTAAGAGAACTCTCCATGTGTAGTAAAAAGAGAGTCTGAAACATAAGCCCTCATATTAGAGGCCTGGTCTGAGGCAGGACCTGCTTACAGAATCTGGCAAGAACAGGGCTAATATTGCAGAAATACACATTTTTAAGAAGTGCTCATTACAAAGTACTTACACAAACACATTTTGATATCAAGTGGTACCAGAACATTCCAATATTAAGGGTAGTACAAAAACATTCTCCAAGGATAACAGCTCTCTGCGCAGGGCTGGGGCGGAACACAGAGGAAACACACACAGCCAAGCATCTATCAACATCTAACCACACTACGATGACTCCAAGATCTCTCTCTTGAGTGGTAACAGCTAATTTAGACCCCATCATTTTGTATGTATAGTTGGGATTATGTTTTCCAGTTACTTTTAATTTATCAACATTGAATTTCATCTGCCATTTTGTTGCCCAGTTTTGTGAGCTCCTTTTGTAACTTTTTGCTGTCAACTTTGAGCATAACTATCTTGAGTAATTTTGTACCATATGCAAACTCTGCCACCTCACTGTTTACCCCTTTTTCCAGATCATTTATGAGTATATTGAATAGCACTGGTCCCAGTAGAGATCCTTGGGGGAATCCGCCCCCTATTTACCTTTATCCACTGTGAAAACTGACTATTTATTACTACCCCTTGTTGCCTATCTTTTAATCACTTATTGATCCATGAGAGGACCTTCCCGCTTATCCCATGACTGCCTACTTTGCTTAAGAGCCTGTTTTGAGAGACCTTGTCAAAGGCTTTCTGAATATCCAAGTACACTATATCCACTAAATCATTCTTGTTCATGTTTGTTGACAATTCCCTCCCTGCTCCCGCAAAGAATTCTAATACATTGGTGAGGCATGATTTCCCTTTACAAAAGTCATGTTGACTCTTCCCTGGCATATCATGTTCATCTGTGTCTGATAATTCTGTTATTTACTATGGTTTCAACCAATCTGGCTGGTACTGAAGTTAGGTTAACTGGTCTGTAATTGCCAGGATTGCCACTGGAGCCTTTTTAAAAAATCAGTGTCATATTAGCAAGCCCTCCCTCAGGCATCTGGTACAAAATGTGTTTTAAGCAACGTGATACATACCACATTTAGTAATTAGTAGTTCCTTCGGAGCTTTTGGGTGAATACCATCTGGCCTTGGTGACTTATTATTGTTTAATTTATTAATTTGTTCCAAAACCTCTACTGACACCGCAATCTAAGCCAGTTCCTCGCATTTGTCACCTAAAACGAATGGTTCAGCTGTGTGAATTTCCCTCAGATCTTCTGTAGTGAAGACCGATGCAAAGAATTAATTTAGTTTCTCCGCAGTGCCCTTGTCTTCCTTGTCTAACTTAATAGTGGTCTAATAAATTTAGAGGGGAAAATATATCTTTCATTTACTTGGAAAGCTATGTCAACTGAAATGAATAGCTTCATCCTGTTAAACCATTTTGCAGAGAATATACGCTACAGAAAGTAGAACCTATTTCAAAGCACTCAGCAGTCAGCCAAATTGAAATCACTTTGACATTTGACACATTTTCTACCATGAAATTTGGAAGTTAAATAGAGTGAGTGGATACTGCTTTCACAGTTATGCAAGGTTCACAGCTCCTGAGGGAGAGACCAGCATCAGACACGCCGGGAGAAATTCTTGCAAACATGAAAAATACCAGTGTACATATTCAAACAAAATCAATTGAGTTGTACTTCCCTATTTTATATGCTATTGTAGGAAAGAAAAATTTACAGCTTGACCTCCTCCTCTTTATCATTTCTGGCCTGTACAAGTGCTTTCTCTTCACCCAGTAGAGTACTTAAAGCCACAAGTGTCTCCTCCTTTCCACCTTTCTCCCCCTCCCCTATGTAACTCAATTATTGATCTTCCAATCAAGTAGGTCTGCATGTGAAGCCTTCCAGAGCCTCTGAACACTGGTTTAGAAATAGTTAAAGCAGCATGAGATTCTTTGTCCTTCACTGTCAGCATAGGACCAAAGGAACAAATATGAATTGTGGAAATAATTCACTATGGAGGAAGCTAATTGACAGAGTGATGCAAAGATTACAGTTAATTTTTAAGATTATGTGTGATTGTGTAATCAATGGCCTAAAAGAGAAAGTGTTCTAAGATAATGGATGTTGCTGCTGAGATAAAGCAGTCAGTCAGTAGAAAAAGAAGAGGGTGGAACCATTTTCAATGACTTGGCTAGATTTTTATTTATAACGTTTATGTATTATTAAGCACTCAGGTTGTGCTAGGCATTGCATAGAAATAAGTACAATTTGGTTCCTCCACAAACTGTTTACAATCAAAATTTAATATGACATAATAAGGGTGGGTCACAAGCTGGCAAAAAAAAATGGGGGAAGACAGGAGAAAGGATGAGAGGGGTAGTAAGATCACAAAATTACTTAGTAAATGCCTGCTCCAAAACCCATGGCAAGTCTATGGAAGTCTTTATACTGACGTCAGTGTGCTTTGGATCAGGTATTATAGCACTAACACATTCCAATGGTTCCATTAAAGTAGTTGTTTTCTTCTAACACCTCATAGATGAGAGGGCAGAAGTGAATTTTGAGGATGGATTTGAATGAGTCAAAGAAGGTGGTTGGGTGAACAGTTTAAGTATCTGTTGCAATTCCTTTCAGAGAAATGTAAACTCATATGACAGGGATCAATAGGTGAAAATACCATCTGTGCCAGGCAGCGTAGCCCAGAGGGTAGGACACTGGACTGGGACTCAGACCTGGGTTCTCTTTCTGGCTTTGCCACTGACCTACTATGTGACCGTGGCCAAATCATGTAATCTCTGTGCTTCTTTTTCCCCTCCTACCTCTTGTCTCTTTAGATTGTGTAAGGGGAAGGGACTGCCTGTGACTGTGTGTCTGTACAGTGCCTAGAACACTGTGGGGCTCTCATCTTTGCTGGTGCCTCAAAGTACTACTAAAATACAAATGATGGTAGCAGTGATGCTACAAAATACTTCAAAGACAAAGCATTCTGGAGGTAGTGGTAACAAGTCCTCTAACACTTACAGAGTTCAAAGAGACTCATGTGTCCAGGATGGTATCAAACTGGACACAGAATAAATTATTCCAGTGTTGTTCTGAAAGCTTCTAGTGTGATTGCTCTTACACTTGTGATAGTACCTTTGGAACACTAGCTAACACTGGTCATTTAAGCATAATACAATAAAAAAGGGAGAGCGCTGTTGCACAAGGTAACCAAAATGACTCTAGGATCTTAGAGCGATACAAAAATTAGAAGTACTAAAGGTATGCTCCTACAGTCCTTACACAGGCAAAACTCCTTATTGGAGTGACTGGGGATTTGCCTGCAAGGAATGCTGTATGATGCCACAGATGTCTAATATTTTCAAAATATACCTTAGTGAGGTATACAGAATTCAGATTTTTTTCAAGTTCCTGATACAAGAACAGGGTCATGAATTTAACCACATGACTGCTACTGAAGGTACCAGGTGTATCCTAATATTCTATGGAATTCATTAGAATTTTATTGAACTAAGACATATACCTGTTAAGGCCAGAGGTTCCGAAATCTGGAGACTTTATGCAAATGATTTTGTGCCTTAGCTTGTATATATGATTAATATTCTTTACTTTATTTACATAAATGACCACAAATGTCCTGATTATCAGACTTTAAACCAGAAGAGCCTGCGGCATGGAAAGAGCTTTAGGAACACAGGAAACCCTATAATTGTGACTGGCTCTGGCATCTCACTGGGCTGGTGTCCAAGGAATTTTGGCAGCTTCTTGAGACTCTGCCGTGGCTTCTCCTTGTCATGAACTGGGTGGAGGACTGTGGTTGCCCCAGTGCTGGCTGCTGCTTGCCCTGGGTTGGGAAGGAGGATCTGACTGGTTCCTGGCATCAAATTGGGGATGCTTTGGCTGGGAACCCAGGACTAGATCCACAAAGGACTTAGGCATTGCAGCAGCTAACTCTTAAGTGCCCTGCTGCCCCGTAGAATTCTCAGCTTC
This sequence comes from Dermochelys coriacea, assembly GCF_009764565.3. Classification (NCBI taxonomy): domain Eukaryota; kingdom Metazoa; phylum Chordata; order Testudines; family Dermochelyidae; genus Dermochelys; species Dermochelys coriacea. Next base: position 109,577,412 of record NC_050070.1, read on the forward strand.
AAGTCAGGCACCCAAGCTCTCTAGACAATCCCAGGGGAGAGATAGGCACTTCAGAATGAGATTCTCAGAAGCCAACGATCTGAGTAGGGAGCAATGCAGTAGGAAACCCTGAGGAGAGGGGAGGAGCCTAACACCTTCATCTCAGCTAAGTGCCTAACTCTGGCCCCATCTCTCTGATGGGGATTCACAGCCATGACTCTTCTCCTGGAGTTAGGCACCTAAGACAATTCAATCCTATCTCACAGTGAGGGGAGCACCACCCTATTATAGCCAAAGCCCTCACCAAGGGTGTGAGATACCTGTTTGCAAATCCCCACTCTCCTAGCCACAGGGCTATAGAGTCATTCTCATTCTCTTAGTGAGTAGTTAATTATTTATACAAAGTGGAGCAGCATCAACAGGAGGAAGTGAGAGAGACTGCCCCAGAATAGTCTAGTGGTGAGAACATACAGATGGGAGGTAGCAGACCTGTGCTGAAGTCCCTGCTCCAAATTAGGCAGAGGGTAGGTTCAGACCTGGGTCTCCTATGTCCCAGGAGAGTGACCATTTGTCTATAATGAGATCCATGCACACACACACACCACATTCCTGAACAGCTCACTCCCAGGAGCAGTTTTTGTGCAGGTTAAGTATGCTTAGAGCACATAGGTTGGGCCTCACAGGTGAGCTATGCAGGGGAATGCTTAGTCTGAGAATCTCACCACGCCTTAGGTGTGAGATTGGGTGCAGAGCACCTTGGCGATGTCAGGACTTATGCAGTTTTGCATGCCCTCTGGCAGAAATATAGGTGCCTCGGGGGTTAGGCCAAGGCTGTGTGGGGAGCACCTAAATGTTAGATTTACTTAGGCACCTAAAGGGGCAGTTGGGTACCTAAGTCCCTTTGTGTATCTAGCGCCTTGCCCCTAGCTAGGGGCCTACCTCTGTCTGCTCCTCGTTGCATGGGGTCAGGGAAGGGAGGCTCTGAGCCTGGCAATTGCTCCCCGTTTATGGGCCACACACCCATGCCGCCCAGGACATGTGGCCTGAGCATTGTCCAGTGTTATTCCAGGCATAGCTCTGAGCCTGTGGCAATGAGTGGGATGAAGGATTATGTGCTAGCCTCTATCTTTATGCTTTGACTCCTCCAGGCTGGATCTCCATGGTTAAAGTTCAGAACTCTAACCATAGAGATCTCACCTAGAGTACTCCTAAGCATAGAAATGCATTCCCATCCGTGCTGCATAGCCAGAGAGTGAAGCTATTTTAAATCTTCCTAATTGAGAGCTGCTGAGAACTGGAGGTTCCCAGTGGCCAAATTAGGTGACTTAGCCAGTCCGATGCAACGGTGCTGCAGAGGTCAGAGGAGCAGAGATTCAGCCTTCAAAAAAAGTTAAAACCCTCAGGCATAGGGCGACACTTAGAAGATTTCCTGTAGATGGAATTTCAGTACCCAGAGAGAAACTCATGGATAGAATAAGCTGCCAAAGGAAACAATAGGAGCCACAATCTGGTTTAAAGATTTAGAAATGTATTTGGAAAAAATAACCATTTGGTGGTATATTTGCTCACTCAAAGAGTACCTATCTTTTTTTTCATTCCTAAAATGTCCCGTATTCCAGCTACAGGATATCCTTCACCAGTCACAATTACACTTTAAAAAACCTTTCTGTCAACAACCGGCATCTGCTGCAGCTTTAGATGCTGAGTTTCATGTCCAGATGAGCTACACTTGGTTCGGGTCCCAGATGGGTGGGAGTAAAATTGACTTTCCCACATCTTTTGTAGTGCCCCAATTCTAGGATCAAGAAGGAGCCCCTTTGGCCCACAGTCTAACTTACAGCAGCCTCAGAGCTGCCCTAACCTACACCTGCTACCTACATTTCCAAATACCTGTTCAGGTGGCCATAGCATAGCAGCACTTCAGCCATACTCCAGGGCTGTAGTAGTTGGGTGGCAGAGTTTTTATGCTGACTCTGTGCCACCCAACAACTCCTGTTCCAAAGACATTCCCAGTTAACCAGTTTATGTCCTATTTGCACCAATGGGGCAGTACAAAAAGATCATAAGAGGGTTGAGAACCAGGCCCCCTAAATGTTTCATCTTAGCTGCGTCATGCAAAAAGGAGCTTAAAAATATAAGCGTTGAATGTGAAAATTATTGTCAATTTCTTTGTGGGGAAGAAGGATTATACATATTAGTTACACTATGTGAGGAACATATTTTTGCCATTACCTAAATAATGAAGCTTCAAGGATAAGAAAATGGAACTTGGAAGCCCTATTTTTCCCATCTTGATCCAACAGCAGCGGGGGTAGGTGCCTCCCACATCAGCTGTACATAATGAAGAGTTACTAAGAGGCTTTTCTACTTGTCAGCTCTTTGACATCTCTGTAATGTGATTAAGGTGGGCTAAAAGACGATTAGTCACCACCTGCCTATAACAAAACAAGTTATCTTTCTCGAATGATTGATTTGAAATGTTTAACTATGAATAAGATCATTTAAGATGCTTGTGCTGTTCCATGTGCCCTTCCCATGGCAAGTAGGCACAGGATATGTACCAGAGAGATGACAAATAGGCCTGTCACACAACACACACACACAGCTGTGAACTCACAAGCTCTGCTGTCTTATGTCTCTGTTCTGAGTGCTTATGTATTTCAACAGAAAGAAAATCAAGGAGGTGGCACAGAGCGGGGCTTATGTTGAATGTATTAGAAGCATTTGCTTTTCTCTTTCTACATGCCACTAATGCATGTTTAGACAATAGAAAAATAGGAGACAATACACAAAAGAGGCCATCTCTCTCATCCTGTCAGTTGTGTGCATACAGAGGCAAATCTCATTGACTCCCACAGGAGAAGTTGCATGCGCACAGCTCACAGGATGTTTAGTCACAGCTGAGGACACAAGCTGTAACTCAGGGCCTCCTAGGTGCATTCAGGACCAGTAATAGATTGTGGAAGGCTGTGCAAAAGTGACTGTGGACCATCCTCCTCTAGACCCAGAATCAAGCCACCCCAGTAGACTCACCTTCTTCTTCCACATGGCAAATAGCAGCAGCCTGGAGGAGACTTACCGCCTGGTATCATTTGCTCAATTCTAAACTTAGGGACAGAAAACATGCATTGCCCTACAGCACCTTTATGCTGCTTTGGTGGTGTAAGCAGGGCCATAAAGGTGATTAATCTGACCACCTGGGAATACTGCCATTGTAGATGACTTCCCTGGGTGTTGGAGAGCCAACATAGGCACTGCCCACAGGCATCCACCTAGGAGGCGTGTAAGTGGCCATCACTGGGAGGAAAGGTTAGCACTGTGGCTCTTTTGCTCTGGGTATTCTTGGTTGCTAGATCAAGTAAGCAGCAAAGACTAGCCAAAACACATCAGCACTGCAGCCACAACCCCTCTTCTCTGTCCCTGGCCACATCACTTGCATTATAAATTACAAGAGCGGGTTACTTATGGCCCTTACACTACCCAGCAAAAGCCATAGGCAGGGGTTATTCTCTGATGGTGTGAGGTCATCTAATTTATATTAGGGGCTTGCAGCCCCCTCCCCCCCCTCCAGCCCAACCACACAACAGAGAGCTACAAAAGTGGCGTATGTTCTCCTGCTTCTCTTCCAGTTCCTGAGCCAAATGTATCTTGCTCAGAGCTGATGATGATCAGGCACTTGGCCAATGAATATTTTTTCTTCAATTGCTTTTATTTTTTTGGTCCCCTTAGTCCTGCCTTTGTCCTACCAATTGATCATGTGTCTGACCTCATTCTCCCTGCCCCTTCTGTTTTCCCCCTCCTTCTCTGCCCCTTCAGTCTCCCTCCCTGTTTATCCACTCCTCTCTCATTCTCCAGCAATCCCTTCCCACCAGTCCTCCACTTCATAAGGCATGCCCTCCCTCCAATAATAAGTTATTATAATAATATAAATAAAAGATGGTGTCATACCAGAGTCAAAGTAAACAGGTGTGTAAAAGGTGCATCAACACAATGAACTTGAGCCAAGGCTTACCATAGCTGCTGGCCCATTGGCCCACCAGGCAGTCAGAAAGCCTGTGTTCTGTTCCCAGAACTTCAGCTAACTTGCTGTGTGATCTTGGCTATGGCTACACTTGCAGATGTAGAGCACCAGAAGTTAAACCAGCCCTTGGAGACAGCACCAGGGAAAGCACTGCCGTCTGTTCACACTCTCAGCTGCAAGTACAGTGGCGTGGCCACATTAGCAGGCCTTGCAACACCACAGAGAGCAGTGCATTGTGGTAGCTATCCCAGTATGCAAGTGGCTGCAGCATGCTTTTCAAATGTGGGGGAGAGGGGTAGAGTGTGACAGGGAGTGTGTTGTGCATATGTGGGGGGGAAAGACAGTGTGTTTTAGTGGGCAGAGAGCATGTCAGCATGCTGTCTTCTAAGTTCAGACAGGGGCAGAGCGAAGGGAGAAACCCTGACATTAGCCCACACTCCACCCGCCTCTCTCTCACACACGCACAAACGCCTGCCTCTGCAGCAGGAGCATTCCACAGTAATGGTTTGCTTTGTATCCCAGAGCAGAGAAGCAGCCAGCTGTCAGAAACGGAGCTTTGAAAGGGGATATCCACATGCCTTCAGCCGAGTTCAAAACAATGACCAGAGAGGCCACTTGACTTCAGGGGATTATGGGATGTTTTCAGAGGCCAATCACAACACAGTAATGCAACACATCATCCACACTGACATCCCGGCATTTCAGCCAGGGCACAGCAAACTCTATGCTTCTTATGGAGGTGAATTACCAGGGCACTCAAGCTGCAGAGTCCAGGTGCTCTACATGCCTTGCCAGTGTGGACAGCTCCAGAGTTAGGGCGCCCAGGGCTGATTTAATGCACTCTAACTTGCAAGTGTAGCCAAGGCCTTAGCAACTCAGTGCCTCAGTTAACCTAACTGAAAAATGGAGCTGACAGTACTTATCTCTGTAAAGCAATGTAGGATAAGTGACCAGAGCACTGGACGAGTGCCTATAAATGTCTATTTTTTTCAGAAAGAAAGAAATTATTATCATTATTATTACTATTATTAATGATCTGGATGATGGGATGGATTGAACCCTCAGCAAGTTCGCAGATAACACTAAACTGTGGGGAGAAGTAGATAAGCTGGAGGGTAGGGATAGGATCCAGAGTGACCTAAACAAATTGGAGGATTGGTCCAAAAGAAATCTGATGAGGTTCAACAAGGACAAGTGCAGAGTCCTGCACTTAGGAAGGAAGAATCCCATGCACCGCTACAGGCTGGGGACCAACTAGCTAAGCAGCAGTTCTGCAGAAAAGGATCTGGGGATTACAGAGGACAAGAAGCTGGGTATGAGTCAGCAGTGTGCCCTTGTTGCCAAGAAGGCCAATGGCATATTGGGCTGTATTAGTATTAGGAGCATTGTCAGCAGATCGAGGGAAGTGATTATTCCCTTGTAGTCGGCACTGGTGAGGCCACACCTGGAGTATTGCGTCCAGGTTTGGTCCCCCCACTACAGAAGGGATGTGGACAAACTGGAGAGAGTCCAGTGGAGGGCAACAAAAATGAGTAAGGGTCTGGGGCACATGATTTACAAGAAGAGGCTGAGGGAACTGGGGTTATTTAGTCAGCAGAAGCAAAGAGTGAGGGGGATTTGATAGCAGCCTTCAACTACCTGAAGGGGGGTTCCAAAGAGGATAGAGCTCGGCTGTTCTCAGTGGTGGCAGATGACAGAACAAGAAGTAATGGTCTCAAGTTGTAGTGGGGGAGGTCTAGGTTGGATATTAGGAAACACTATTTCACTAGGAGGGTGGTGAAGCACTGGAGTGGGTTACCTAGGGAGGTGGTGGAATCTCCATCCTTAGAGGTTTTTAAGGCCCAGCTTGACAAAGCCCTGGCTGGGATAATTTAATTGGTGTTGGTTCTGATTTGAGCAGGGGATTGGATGAGATGTCCTCCTGAGGTCTCTTCCAATCCTAATCTTCTATGATTCTACAATTAAGCCAAAGATAATACAAGATTAAAAAGGAATAAGAAAATACACAGGTAGCAACAAGCAGCCACAGCCATTTTCTCAGGAGAAATTAATGAACCAATCACACACAGTGCACATACTGTATAGGAAAAAACAGCGTTTCCTACGGATGTTTTGAGACAGAACAGAAAATACTACCTGTCATTGCAGACAGTAGTGCACAGGTATGCTGCACAGATACAGTCCTGCAGCCTATGGGCACATGAGGATTAGCAATATTTCAGAAACTACACAGTAGACCACTCTTGGGGGTTGGGGTTCTCATCATGTTGTTACAAAACAAGTAACAGGACAAGGGTGAAATATTCTAGACACAATATTCTAGGTCAAATTCATCCATCTAGCATATTCCTGTTCAGTTGACAGCTGGAATGAATTTGGTTCAATGTTACCATTATCAATCTCTGATTTTTACTTTGGTTACCTCTAAATCAAATCTCCAGTGCTTTTCCTAGGTAGATGTCAAGAAGAAAATCCTTGGGGCAGTTTACAGTTCAAAGGTTGCAGAGTTTTGTTTATATGGAAAAGGTATGGGCTTTACAAAAGGAAAACATGTCTCAAATCCAGTTATTGCTCCAGTGCCAATTCCTCTTACAGCACAAAATGTCACATCTGCTGTGTAAAATTTCTGTAACATCTGCTTCTTACTGGGAGGATATTTTCAGTTCATAAAGGAAAATTAATCAGCTGAAGAGAAACTTTCATCGTTTGGCAAAGAGTGAGGAAGGAGAAAATTATATAAACATTTTCCATTAAATTAAGGGTTCTTGGGGAAAAGTTAATTTTTGTGCCAACCCCTGCAAACACTTCACAATGGGTCACATGGTGCCATCTGTATTCTAGGTTGCACTTTTCATTTTCTTAAAAATTGATGGTATAATATGGCCTCAGTGTAAATTACAGTCTCTTTATAGTCCCATAGTCTATCTCTATATAACTATACTCTCTGAGTTAAATATATGGGGTCACATTCTCAGCTGAGAACCTGGAACATGCTGTCTGTGTTTAAATTCTGGGAGTTATGTGTGTTGCATTAGGTCCCAATTCTCCCACTGAAGTCTATGGGCAAGTGAAAAATCATATGACACTGTGTACCACCCAACTGTAATCTGTTCAGTGGTATGTGAGACGAAGCACAATACAAGTAAACAATTGTTGAATTTGCTTAGGTCTGCATCCTCAATGACTTATCCAGTCTCATTCCAGACAAGCATAAAGTGAAATGTGTGTGTGGCTTTACTGGAGACTAGGCTTTATATTATATTATGTGGAAAGAATCCATTCTGACCAAAGCAGAGTGGACTAAAGGGATAATAAGCTAAGGATACTTGCTTACTCTTATGGAAAGTTAATTTGCAGAAAAGCTCACAAAAGTTACACAATATCAGGAACAGTGTCTGCAATGCTATCATTCTGTTTGACAGGACAGGTGATCTATATACAATATTGGCCAGAGAAAATAGTTTCCATTTCCATATGCAAGAATAGCCAGCATAGGGTACATGGGACCCAAAAGAGGAAACAGACAATAACACAAATGAAAATTCCAATTAAGCTGAATCCATCAGTGGATAATGCACAGAAGCTGTTTCACTTTATGGAAACCTGGCGACAGAAATAGCCCAAGAATATGCTGTTAATGTTAACAGTGATGACCTCATAAAGCCCTCCATTTTTTGATACTGGGGTGTCATAGCCCCCACTGGTTAAAAAGGACAAAGCATCTGCTTCAGATCTTTATATGCCAACAAGAGGACAAGCAATCTCACCAGTCTCCCTTTCCCTCAATGCAAGAAGTATTTCAAGAAAGACAATGAGCACTACACCTTGTTCTACTCAGTGTTATTGAAGGTGAATTCTTTATGAAAGGCTTGTGTGACAAGACTGTATGCTTCACAGGGGAACTCTGAGAATTGGGAGTTTCTCAGTATTGTTCACATTAACTGTGTTTGCTGGAGAAAACTACATGAAAAGAGAAGAGTTGCCTGAAGGTGAAGAAAAATCCTGATTTGCTCAATAGTAATAATTATGCTTAGCAGTTCTATAACTCCTTTATTCTGAAGTTGTCTTTGTTAGGATTCTAACATCAACTGGAACAGATCAGCTGACAGATCTGTAACCAATGCTGCCTCAAGCAAAATCTTAATATATTAGTATTAATTAGCATGATTTATAAAGCCTTTCCCTGCTGCAGTACAATCTGAATATTAAAAGAAAATACATTTTTCTGTTCTATTTTTAATCATTTTTCCAAATGTTTCCATGCTTTTGGAAAGTATTTAAATAGCTTAAACGTTCTCATATCATCTGTATAAACGTTACTGTCATAGCAATCATCTGTGGTCCTGATCCAAAGCCTACTGAAGTCAATGGAGAGACTTCCATTGCCTTCAGTGATCTTTGCATCAGGCTGTGCAAGAGGTCAGACTGTGACATAAACACAGTTACTAAAAGCCAGACTATCAGCTCCAAACTCATGCTGTGACAAACTGGGAAATAGTTTTTCCTCTTCATCGATTCCAAGGCCAGAAGGGACCACTGTGATCACCTACTCTGACCTCCTGTAGTACACAGATCATAGAACTTCCCCAAAACTTCTAGAGTAGATCTTTTGGAAAAACATCCAATCTTAATTTAAAAATCATTAGCGGTGGAGAGTCCACCACTCCCTTGGTAAATTGTTCCCATGGTTAAATACTCTCTCCATTAAATATTTATGCTTTACGTCCAATCTGAATGTGTCTAGCTTCAACTTCCAGCCATTGGATTGTGTTATACCTTTCTCTGCTAGACTTAAGAGCCCAGTATCAAATATTTGTTTGATTTGCTTATAGACTAATCAAGTCACCTCTTAACCTTCCCAAGGCTAGGGCTGAGATCAAAAGACCCCAAGGTGTTAAAAACGGTGCCCTTGGCAGAGAAGGAAGGGGATGTGGTCAGCTCAGCTGGAAGCTGACAGATACAGTGTCAGCATACAGCCAAGCGGACCCTCAGATAAGGGACAGATGATTCAGGGAATTGATAATGGGATCAACAATTTTCATCTTCAGGTCACTGGGTTATATCCAATCCAGGATCACAGTTATCTCTCTCTCTCTCTCTCTCTCTCTCTCAATATATATAAATTAACTTTGGTGAGTTCTGTGAAGAGACCCCTTCAATCAATCCAATTCCTAGTGATGCACACATCACACCAATTACCATCCTGCTTGTCCCTATTGTTAGTAGTCTCAGACAAAAAGATGGAGATTAACTAACTACCTGCTGAATTCTAAAAGTGGTCCCTCTTGGTTAAGGTTAAAGGTATATTAGTAGGGAGATGTGGGGAAGTTTCCTCTTCCACTGTCCATGCTACACCTGTTTTGTAGATAAATGGAGTATTTGTTTCCAGTGTTGGCAGTTTGGCATCTTTCAGCCACAATAAATACACCTTTCAAGAAAAGTCCTTGCATTGCAGGATTTGATCATTAATTCTGTTCTCCTAGGTCTCCAGGATGCCAAGATTAACATTGGTCTTATAAAAAGTAATTTAACTATAAAGGCTGTGTGTTGGCATTCTGCCCTTCACAGAACAGGCATTCATTCTGTGTGCCAAATCCTCTCCTTCTCATGAAGGTGAGTTTATTAAAAATACATATAAGAATTCAGATATAAATATGCAGGACCAAATCTACACCTGGTATGAACTGGTGTAGCTCCATTGACTTTTTGACACTAGATGGGATCTGACTTTTATAATAAATAGCTGGTTTCTATAGGGGAGGAAGAGAATATAAATTGAATTATCACACTATGTTCTGTTTAAGTTGGCATAAGCAGCCACTGCTGAGTAACTGCTGTTTACATGTCTCACTTCTGGTACAATCTAAAGGAGACTCTGTGTAGGGAACTGAAACCAAGGGAATATGGAATAACATCATACGTTTTCAACCCAGAGGACCACTTAAAAAGGATTTGTTATTTATGTACATGGGAACAAAAACCAAATCTACCCAAAAGCAGAGGACTAAGATTTAGGGACAAATCTTGTCTCTGAAGCCATGGAGCATCCAAACTAGGGCATTTACTCTGCCAAAGGTGGTAGACATGCACCATCCCTGCATGTCACAAATTGCAGATAGCACACAGGAGATAGGTGGGGTGGGGTTGTGGAGGAGAGAGGGTGGGGCAAGATGATAACATTTTCCATTCCACTAGTATCTGGGAAGATGTTAAACAGCAGCTAAAGATAGACTTTTTTTAAATCAGCAGGTCCAGATAACTTACTTTCAAGAGTTTTAAATGAGCTGGCTGAGGAGCTCGCTGGACCATTAAATGTTGATTTTCCATATGTCTTGGAAGATGGGGGAAATCCAGAAGACTGAAAGAAAGCTAATGATGTGCCACTATTTAAAGAAGATGTGTGGGGATGGCCTGGGTATTATAGGCCTGTCAGTCTGAGATCAATCCCATCAAAGATAATGGAGTGTCTGAAACAGCACTATAAATAAAGACAGAGGAAAGTAAGGTAGTCAATGCCAATCAAAATGGGTTTATGGACAATAGATCCTGTTAAACTAACTTAATATCCTCTTTATGAGATTACGAGTTTGCTTGATAGAGGTAATAGTGTTGTTGTAATAGACTTCTGTAAGTCATTTGAGCAGGAATTTGAAGTTTGGCAAGGGGGTGGCCTTTGCCCAGTAAACATAAGAACCACATGATTTAGAGCAGGGATTTGAAGTCTGGCAAGGGAGTTCCCTTTGCCCAGTAAACATAAGAACATAAGAATGGTCATATTGGGTCAGACCAAAGGTCCATCTAGCCCAGTATCCTGTCTTCCAAGGTGCCCCAGAAGGAATGAACAGAACAGGTCATCCTCAAGTGATTCATCCCGTCACCCATTCCCAGCTTCTGGCAAACAGATACTAGGGACACCATCCCTGCCCATCCTGGCTAATAGCCATTAATGGACCTATCCTCCATGAATTTATCTAGTTCTTTTTTGAACGCTGTTATAGTCTTGGCCTTCACAACATCCTCTGGCATGTGCCTTTTGCTGTTCCTGTGAAAATCTGCTCAAATTTGGCCAGGTTATGCACCTTTGAAATGCAGCAGTTCACACATGTTCAGTATAGACTTACCAAAACAGCTAAAATCTCTAAAAATTCTGTCTTCACAGGACATGCTTGAAGCTCTCACAACTCCAAACTGTGCTGACCAGACTGTACATACCCCGTCCCCATAGAAAAACTGCACATGCTCTAGCACAGGGCTACTGGACTTTCCCTGAAATGGCTGCTCCAGGTCAAGGTAGAGGGGATAGACCTTCAACCAGGACCCAACACAAAGAGATTAAAGCACTTGGTTTGTTTGACTCCTTACAACACTTAGGGGTTCCCCCCACACCTCTTTACAGTCCAGTAAACCTTAAAAGGGTATCCCCACATAAAGCCCCTTTTCCCTGCTGGATGTAGACGGCGAACTGTCTGGAGTAGACACCATTCTGGTTCCTTCCCTGTTGATAATTTTTACAATGCAAAAGACCACTTCCTGGACTTCCAATACAAATGACTAGCTCCCTGAATTTGGCCACACCTGGTTTGAGATGTTTGCCTCTTTCCTTTGTCTGGAGAAAACCTGTTTACCACCTCCCCCTAACGTGCCTGGTTTGAACACATTTTAGTCACTTATTTCCAGCACAGCTGTAAAGTTCTTTGTGGGTTAACTGTACATAAATCAGGCAAGAATACTAATGATCAGTAAGTTATTAGTTTTCCAGTGATATAACACATGCCACCTTGGGTAAATATGACAGTGTGCCATCTGGCTTAGGGTCACAGAGGAATATCAAAGTAGACCAAGGTGAGGAACCTGCAGCAGAAATTGGAACCAGAGGCTGGGCAAGGAGACTAGGTCTGGGAGCTTGTGATGGGAGTAGGGAGGAAAATGGCGGGAAAAGCAGGAGAAACTGAGATAAGACAAGGAGCTGGGGGGGGAGTGGAGGAGACAGACTGACAGGGCAAGGAGACCAACATGAGGGTTAAAGGAAGCAGACCTCACAGCCAGTGTGTCTGGGGGGCAAACTGAGTGGACAAAGAGACTGGAACAAGGAGCTGGGAGAGAAGAGGACAGATTGGATGAGAAGTGAGGGGAGGAAGATTGGGACTGGGAACCAGTGGGGACAGGGAAGATATGGGGGGAACTGGTGGCCAAAAAAAAGAGACACAGATCAAGGAGCTGAGGAGGGAACTGGGACTGGCTGGACAAGGAGCCTGGGAGTAGGAGCAGAGGACACTGGAACTGTGATGAGGAGTCTGAAGGGTGAGATTAGGATTTACTGAACAAGGAGACTGGGAGTGGGATCAGAACCTGAGGAGTGGAGACTGGGACTGACTAGGTGACGCGGATCAGTCTGGGACAAGGATCCAGGGGTGGAGTGGAGACAGGAGTAGGACAGGAGCTGGTGGGAGGGGACAGAGCGTGTGAGTCAAGCTTTGAGAAAATGACCAAAAGAGTCTGTGCACATGACAGCATGCTCCTCTCCAGAGCCTGGAATGGAACCCAAGATCCCAGAGTTTGACCATTTCTCTGCTGTCAGCAAATAGCTGTGAAACCCACTGGCAAAGTTTTCAGTCCCTCTCTAGTGCTGATCCACATAGAGAATAACAACCTACTACAGCTCTCAGTTACTCCATTAGCTCAACTGGCAGAGACCTATCAATTAGCAAATTTAATCCATTTAATGTGTGCCAGGTTAATTTTAAAACTAGAATGATATAAAATTGAATGATATAAAATCCATAGCACAGATTAAATGGATTACACAATACATGGATTAAAAGCTGTCTAACTGACAGGTCTCCAAATAGAATTGTAAATAGGGAATCATCATTGAGCAGGTGTGTTTCCAGTGGGGTCCCTCAGGAAACAGTTCTTGGCCTTCGCTATTTCACATTTTTATCATTGACCTGGAAGAAAAAAAAGTCATCACTGATAAACTTTGCAGATAACATAAACATTGGGAGAGTCGTAAATAAAGAAGAGGACAGGTCACTGATATAGAGAGAGCAAGCAAACAATATGTGTCTTAATATGGCTTAATGTGAGTGTATAATCTAGGAACAAAGACTGCAGGCCATATTTACTGGATCTGGGACTCTAACTTGTGAAGCAGTGATCCTGAAAATGCTTTGGGGTGAGGGTGGAAAATCAGATAAGCATGAGCTCCCAGTGTGACTTGGTGGCAAAAAGAGCTAATGAGATACTGGGATGTATAAACAGCTGCCTGTGCAACCTTAATTCAATCCTCTTGTGTGTATGCATTATGATAGTCTTTAATTATATGATCATGCTATTTTTTCCATAGCATGCCTGCCTTATTCAATGCAAATTAATGGGCAGGGCTAACTTAACGAGCAGCAATTTTTCAATGTGCGGCCCCAGGCCTTATTTACTGCTCAGAATTCAAAGCTTACTCTGAAGAAAAAATGTTAATTTCTTCATGGGCTTCTATCGGGCACTCATTACTGTAATATCTGCGTGTTTCATAAACATTAAAGAATTTCTTTTCACAACATTACTTTTTGCTGAGTGGGTATTAGCCTCATTTTACTGATTTGGAACTGAGGCACAGAAAGATTAAGGTCAAAAGTATCCAGTTATTTTAGGTGCCTAATTTGAGATATTTAAGATCTGATTTTTCAGAGTAGTTAGCATTATATAGCACTTTATACATTCGAAGTACAGCTCTCATTGATTTCAATTACAGCTGTGAGAGCTCAGCATTTCTGCAAATCAGATCCTAGGATCTCAAATTGGGCACCCAGAAAGATCTGGTTAAAGTGACTTGCCCAGAATCACATAGGAACACTGAGACAGAAACCAGGATAGAATCCAGTTCTCCAGGTTGGCATTCAATAGCTTTAACCATGAAAATATCCTTTTTCTTCCTGTAATCCCTGGCCTCGTTCACTACACAACTTCCAACTTCTGCAACAAATGAGGTGGGGTCTTACAGACAATGGACTCTTCCACTACGCAGCCTTGATTCATCCCCAGAGCAGAGTGGAAAAAATGGTAGGGGATCATGTAATTAAAACTTCACTGTAATGCATAGGCACAAGGGATCTGAACCTTAATTTTGGCATTTCATAACTTTTGAGTGTTTGACTTTACAACTTTAATGCTGTTCTTTTAACATAGTATCCAAGTGCAGGCAAGGCCCCAAGCTGGCTTCTCCCAGCTGACCCCCAGGCCTGAACTGAACAGACTCACACTCTTCTTTCTCAGGGTTTCTCCCTGGGCCCCTCGCTAGAGCTCAAAACTACAAACAAAATTAAACCCAGCCAAAGTACCTTTCTCTCCCCTCCAGGCTTGAGCCTCTTGGGTGCCTCTTCAGCTCCCTGTTCACCTTCCAGCACACCAGCTCCAGGACTGCATCTCTGGAGCGTGGGCCCGTCACACACTCCTGTGGCTCGTCTTAATTTCCAGCTACAACCCAGCTTAGCAGCTCTCCTCCACATCCAGGCCCTCTCTAATTGGCTTCCTCCATTTTTAAGTCCTACACCCAGCAGAGAAATGGCAAACTAGGGCTTATTATACAGAGCGGGCCAGTCCTCAGCCTCTCGGCCTCTTAAAGGGCCACCCTGTCACAAGATTCTATTAGAATAAAATGTTGAATGAGAAATAAATAAATTACCTTAGATGTGAAAAGTCCTGCATTCCTTTGATAAGTTCAGCTCAGTAATTCCTGTCCTTATGTGATTACTGTTTCACCAAGTCAGGGTCAGCTGGACATAGGGAGTTAAATTCTATATCAGAAAAACGGTATTTATGTCAAAGCGAAAAAATGAATGAACATCTTAACTGAGTGTTACTGGCAATATTTAGGATTAAATCCTGATATCAGCTCCACTTGGTAGATTTTAGAGAGATGAGCTTAAAAGAGCTAACTACCACAAGCCGTGCCTTTCCATTTTGTGACAGGCCTATATTTTCACTCCTGGGCCCTCCCCCGCAAGGTAAACGGTTCCTCTCCATTTTGATGACACACTCTGCACAAAGCTGGCTAGAAATTCAGGGCTAGTGAGATGGTTCATTGGGTTACAAGTCAAACTCAACTGTGTTCTTTGGGATGCATTTACAGCTGCTGACAGGGAATGAGTGTACAAACCCCCAAGTCAGCAGAGGGTTTTCTATAAGTGTCTGAAACAGGAGAGACAGTGCTTTGGTGGGGCCTGACCTCACTTTCCACATGGGAGAGGAAAATCAATGAGCCCAGGGGACATGGGTCCCCCTCCATATTCAGATAGTTAAAGCAATAACGATTGCTATGTATATAAAGAATACTAACATGATATGTACTTTGTAAATTATGTATATATCCTCATGCTTCAGGGCATATGCCATCCATTGCTGGAGTTAGGAAGTTAGGAAGTTCCATAGTTGTCCATGACAGGGTTTTGCACTGAAAACATCTGATCCCGACCACTGTTAGAGGCAAAATACTGGACTCCAAGTGTTATCCAGTCTAAGAGCTTTTATGTCCCTATTAATTGTTAGTAATAGCATCTCATCTGTGCCTTACATGCCCTTCCCTTCACCATCATGCACACCCAGTTTTGAATCTGGTTTTATCTAATCTTTGCATACCTACTTATATTCAAACAGCATCCACTCCTAATACAGAACTTGAACATTTCTACTGTGACTGGTTAAAACATGCAACTGGCAAAAACCACTCTTGAAGAAAAAAAGATGGTGCACTTGTTAGGTTACATGAAGAGCATCTGATTTTCCCGTATATGACCCAGTATATTACTCGTCTATCCAGAACACCGACTTCTATTGACAGCCACTAGCTTTAAGCAGGGGGTTGGACTAGATGACCTCCTGAGGTCCCTTCCAACCCTGATATTCTATGATTCTATGACTCCAGGCAAATCAAAGAGAAGGGCTGAAGTTCTGGCTCCACTGAAGACTGGGGCAAAACTCCTATAGATTTCAATGGGGACAGGATGTCATCAAATAACAATAATTTTGATGGGGAATCTAGGGTGTAATCCTGAAAATTACCAACCGCTGACATTTCACTTGTTTTTGCACCCCACTGCACCAATGGGAGTTCCCCACGTGCAAAGTTTGCAGGATTGGACCCCCAATGTATAGCTTTAATTGTTGGGCTAGGCTACTACGCTTCGTCTTTTTTGAGAGTTGGGCACCAACAAAACCTCTGACATTTAGCATGTTTGCTGTCAGCAGTCTTGCACCTGTCAGCTGGTCTTCTGTGCTGCAGTCAGGGGATTCCCACACCTATTCGACATTGTTGCTGCAGGCTGGACAATCTGGTTATCATCATTAGATTTATGTTGTTTATTTTTGTTTCATATTTACGCAAGTAGGAAAAGACTGGAATGAGCAAAATGTGTAGTCTTAAGGTAAACTGTGTCTAAAGTAAATGCACCAGATGTATATTAATATCATGTGAAACCAACCTTACAATTCTAAACACACTCCTCTGCCTTGCACCTGGTGTTGTCATTTACACCTATATAAAGAGGGCATAAGTCTGTGTCTCATTCAAGTCCCTTCACACACTCTGGCAATGAGAAAGAGACAGAAAGCACATTCTCTCCTCCTGGGGCTTCCTGCAGTATAGGGACATCTCCCAGCTGGCACAGAGCCAGGAGGGAGGATTCCTGCAGCCTCTAATCTAGAAGGCCTGCCGGGGGTTATTCCAGATGCTGTGCTCCAGCAAAGTCTGGCTGATGGATGGTCTCTTGGGACCACTGGGAGCATAGTTTAGAACAGTGTGTGGATTGACTAGGAATTGAATGGCCTCGCTTGTATGTAATACAGACAACTACAGCTAAGCTGCTAGGCCAATCCAATGAATTACTCTATTTGATGGTTATCTTGGCTTGTCTAGTTAAAAGGTTGTATTGTTAAAAGAAGTCATTAAAATATATTATGGCTAACCAACAGTGTTAAATGATGTGAACTGACAGCCAACTTCAATATATTTTTAGTAGTAAACAAAACATAGCCTGTAGCGTAAACACAGACAATATAGCAGTATGGCAAAAGTAAACACATTCCTTATCCTGGGGGAACTCATAAGTGCAGTACTTTTCCAGATAAGGAGTATGGTTAAATATCTTGCCTATTGGCTTTCTCTGAGGTGCATAACAAAATTAACTACATTCAAAGCAAAAAAAGGAGATCAAATTAAGGTATTTCTAGTATTTCTAAGTAGAGATATTATTTTTTCCACCGGGTACTTCCGATCCGGAAAAAAATCTGTTAGCTATAAAGCTATGCATTTAGTGTGCAAAACACAGACATATCAGAGAGAAAGTGATATTAGTGTGGTAATATATTTGTTTTTATCAGCATGAATTTAGGAAGTCAAATACCTCACAAGATGCAGAGCACAAGCAGGGTATCCCAAATGACTGCCTATAAACCTTTATACCATACTGCTGCACTGTCACATACTCTCTCTATGCCACATACATTAAAGGACAACTAGTTGGGAATGTTTTAGATAGATTTTTAACCTTTTTCTTGGGATTATTGTTTTGTAACCCTGTACCAGTGTAACCAGGCGCCTTAGTTACTATGAGCCATTAAGGCTCTGAGATGAAAAAAGTGTAGTTAACAAATGGTAGAAACCTCTAAAATGATCTAAAATTGCTTTTTTTAGACATAAAAATGCCATGAATTTAAAGTCTGATGGTCCCAATTCGCAGTGCCAGACAAGCTGAGCTTGGTGCAGAAGCTGAGGGAAAGAAGGAGAAAGTGTCTTTATGCCATCTGTGCACCTCCCACGTTCTGAAGCCATCCAGGAACTAGGTGTAAGAAATACCTGCCCCAGGACCTGTTCTAACTTACGCTTTTCAGCAAACCCCTCCATACACCACTGCAGTAGCCCAGAACAGCCAAAGTACAATGCTCTAGTGACAGCGTATCCCTCTCCCTAGTATGCCTATGAGAAAGTACAAGGGGAGAGGGACAAAACTATTCCTTTGGTCCTACATTGCCTGAAGAACCCATACACACACCCAGAGACCCAGTTCCACCAGCTATCGTCCCTTTACATCCTCAGAGCCAGTGTAAAGGGAATACGGTGGAGCCCAAAATTGGGGCCTGATATCTTTGTGTCTTCGAGGGCTGGAAGTGAATGCCAGGGAGATGCAAAGGTGCTTCTGGGAGATCTTAGAGCAACCCAAGAGCTGCTTTAAGCTGTGCCAACTACAGCTGTCCCTTATGGATCACTGTGTCAGGGATCAGGAAGAACATCGTATTCCTCTCTCCTGTGCTTGCTTTACAACCATCTGCTGGGGCAATCCTCATCTGAGAAGCTTTAGGAGCATGCAAAGAATACTAAGGGTCTTAGCCTTCTCCCATTTGAGCCAAGGATGTGGACCATGATGTTTGGAATGTTAAATTAACTTCTGAATGGGTTTTTCTCTGAGCGGGGTGTCTTGCTGACCCGGTATTGATCCTGTGTATCTGCTTACAATCAAAATGCTGTAGGTCCCATAGATTTAATGACGCAGTGCAGTGCAGTGCTTTGCAGTGGGAAATGACTTTTCCCTCACTTATGAGTGCTTTTATAAATTATGGGTAAAACACAAGAAATCTTAGGAACAGGAAAAAGACCATCTGGCTGGATATGCCTGCCTGTATTTTGGTTAATTTCAGTCCCACCTATGTGTTTTTTACCATGTTCCCAATCCCATCTTTTGCCAGAAATAAAGGTAGGTGTCTCTAAAACTCATTTGCATTATTTGGTTTAATTGCTGTTCCTGGTAATTTATTCTGGATGCTTCCTGACTTTTTAAAATTATGGCATTTTTGACCTTCCAGTGTAATTTCTAAAGTTAAGGTCCCTGATCCTGCATTCCTATTTCAGGCAGGACACCATTAGAGTCAGCAGGAGTCCTGCCTCAGTAAGGAATGCACAATCTGGCCCCAAATAGCCAAACAAAAGCCAATGCATAAATATGATCTATCTCAGTGTAAACCTTAAGGGCAATTCTGTCCTCCAACAGTGACAAGCTTCACAGCTGCTGAAGGGGACGCGTGAACCCTGTATGTTTATCACAAAATTGAATGATATCTTTTTCTCCACAAGTACATGATTTGGCAATGAGATAATTTTGCCAGACAGTAGGTTTGTATTTGGTGCAGGCTTTTATGTTATGAGAAAAGTTTGAAAAGTAAAACATCTTTGGTGCTGTTACAACTTGCCCCTGGAACTGAACATTGTTACATCTATATTAATAAAAGTTAGAGGAATGGATAGCTCAGGGGATTAGCAATTATGGAGCTTTTCATCTCTACAGCACCAATTCTAATCTGCCTGCATTGGTAATATCTAATGCAGCTCAGATGCACCCAGAATTTGGCCTCAGCCTTGACAAACTTTCAGACCTCTTTACAAATATTATTTATGCATCCCTCCATCTCTGTGAACTTACCAAATGTTGTTATGCTCATTTTACTGACAGGCAATATTATTGCTGTATATTTTATTAGTTCTTAAGATAAAGACAGAGTAAAAAGGAGTTTTGAAATAAGACATAAAGAAAGAGGCCTAAATAATGTAGCGAGACCAAATTCAGTTTTGTACAGAACATTAGGCAGACATTTACTCAGCCGTATTTCTTTAATATATAGTAACTTGAACTTCATCTATCGTGTTTGTATGTTATCTCACACTTCTATAGGACACTTTCCCATGAGAAAGGCACTGAAAATGTGCCAGGTTGGGTTTGGGTTTTTGATTTCTTTTTACATTTCAAACTACTCAATAAAACACCACTTGTGAAAGATCCAAAAAAACATGTAGAAATATATTTTCCCCACATGGGAATTTGGCTGGTCTCAGCATCAGAAACCTGAATATCAGGAGAGCAGGACAACATATTGAGGAATTTATTAAAGAAAAATTAATGGAGTATTGGATGGTGCAGGGAGTTGGAAATAGGTTACTCCAGGCTGTGAATGCAATTGAAAATCGTTATAATCTGAAAATGGTTTGGTGGTCCATATGGATTGGTAGTTTCTCTGCCTAATAGACATCCACCTATATCACAAAAACTACAGTACTTACACATATTTAACACCCTTTCCAGCAGTTTCAGTGGAGGCTAGTGAATAAGGGTATGATGCAACAAAGCATTTAAAAGCAGATGCTTTCCTGGATTAGGGCCTAAATGGGTATAGAGACTGAACTGTTAAAACATGTGGTCTCTCCAGAATAGGGGTAATTATGAGGGAATCTGCACTGCTGTTACTCATTCTGTAACTGTTCTGGAAAGGATTACATTTCCATCTGACAGCTTTTACCACCATGAAATTCTATTTAATTTGTAGAAAAACAATGAATCTGACTCAGGGCTGTATTTTCTGGGTGCTCAACTTGATACCTGTGGTCTGATCTGCAGAAGTGCTGAGTACATACAGCTGCAACAGAAATCACTGGGAACTTCTGAATGGGAACTGTGATTTTCATATATAAAGTGTTATATAATGCTATATATTCTGAAAAATCAGGATTTTGTCATCTCAAATTGGGCACCCAAAATTAGTGGATTTTTTTAACCTTGATCTGTGTGCTTTAGTTCCCCATCTATAAAATGGTGATAATACCACCCCCACTTGTCACAGGTTGTTGTGAAGATTAATTAATATTTGTGAAGCATTCTGATCCTATAGTGACGATTATCATAAAAAAGACCATGAGAAAGTTAATAATTCTGTCTTAAGAGCAGCCTTTGAATAGTGTGCTGAAAATAAGGCCGGGGGCCAATGAGGAAAAGATAAAATATTAAATAGCTGCTCATTAAGTGAGCACCATAGATCCTGTGCACTGAATGAGGCAGGGGTACTATGAGAAAACTAGAATTTGATCATGTCATTAAAGATTATCATAATGTATACATGCCAAGGGGCCAAATTAAGATTGCGCAAGCAACCTTTATTCTCCCACATTTGTAGTGCTTGACTTTTGAACCTTAAAAATGCTCTTTTCATGTCGTTTGTGTGTATTTGTAATTTCATAGGTTTGAAAAAAACCCGGAAAAATTAGAAATTCCATCATGTGGAATCATATTGACCCCACCTAGTGCATCCTCAAGGTTGGAACCATTAGATCCACTGCACAGATCTCTGTTGTGACAGGTTGGACCCCCACCCCTTCCGGGGTGCCACTTGATGTATTGGGGTCCCACTGAGTCTGCCCGTTCCACCAGCCTGGGTTCCCTCATCCTGTCCTGCTGCACACACACACACACACACACACACAGGTAGGAACATACACACAGGTAGGAACACAAAGAGTCTGCAAAGAGCTCTGTGTGGGAAGACTCAGCTCAGAGAATTACCCAGCACTCTGGTGCACATACCTCCTGGAGGGTAAACCCAAAATTATGTTGTCTTGCACTTTATAGAGATCTCCAAGTGTAAGCTCATGAAATTCGTTCCCTCCCTCAACGTGGAGGAAGATATGCAAAACTTTTTGATCTTCCCCTCCCCCCCACAGTTATGAATTGCACAAACTGGGTTTCAGAATAAACAGAAAACAAGTTTATTAGCTGCAAAAGGTAAATTCAGTGATTATAAGGGATAGCAAACAGAACAAAGCAGATTACTGAGCAAATAAAACAAACATGCAAACTAGGCTTAATACATTTAAGAAATTGGCTACAAATAGTAATTTCTCACCCTAAATGTTCTTTTATGCAGGTTGCAGAATTTCTTGAAGGTAAACTGCACTGCTTGCAGCTTAATCTCCAGGGATTCCCTTCACAGGCTGACCTTTCTCTCCTGGGCTCAGCCCCTGCCCCCCCCCAACCCCCCAGCTTAGTTCCTTTGTTTCTTCAGGTGTTTTCAGCAATCTTCCTCCTTGGGTGAGGAGGCCGTGGAGAGGAGCCAAAATTAACTCACTCCCCAGGCTTAAATGGGATTTGCATATGGCAGGAATCCTTTCTTTCTCAGTTTGATCCCCCTTCCAGAGGAAAAGTACAAGCATTTCAAGATGGTATCCTGTACCAGGTGACATGATCACATGGCCCTGCAGTGTCAAAGCAGCCTCCCAGGAAACCTCTCAGGAAGGAGGGAGATTAGTATCTTCAGAGTCCTATTGTCCTTCCTAATGGCCCATCCAGGTTGTTTGCATACTGTCTGGTGGGCGTTCCCCAGGTGAAAACACAGTTGTGATCACATAGTCAATATTTCTAATTTCAGATACAGAAATGATATATGTATACAAATGATATCTCACACAACCCATCTTGCATAAAACATATCTTAGCTATGCCATATTCATATTATAACAATATTTCTATGAAGGATATGGGGCATAATGTCACTTGAGCTAATAGAATAATTGACAGCAGTAGTAGGTTGTGATCCTCTGTGTGAACCATCACTAAAGGGGGATGAGACACACACTTTGCCAGTGGGTCTCACAGCTATTTGCTGATAGCAGAGGAATGGTTAGACACAGGAATCTTAGGTTGCATTCCAGACTTGGGGAGGGGAGTGTACTACAGTGGACACAAACTCTTCTACCTGTTTCCCTCAAGCTTAACCCCTTCATCCCCATCTCCTCCAATCGGTCCCAGTCATGTTTATTGTCCAGTTCTCTTCACCTACCAGTCCTAGTCTCCATTCCTCAGGCTTCTCATCCTGTCCAGTTTCTCTGGGCTCATCGTTTGAAGTCTGAATCTTCCACTTCAAGTCTCTCCACACCCTTATACTCATTCCCAGTCTCATTGGCCAGCCATTCCCAGTACCCCCTTTATCCAGTCTGTCTTTCCACTCTCCCAACCCCAGTTCTAAGTGCTAGACTCCCTCGGGCTCCACATCCAATCTAGTGTCCCTCCCTACCTTCAGCTCCTTGACTGATTTCGGTTTTTCTCCCTCAGCCAACTAGCTCCCAGTTCCCCCACTGGCTCCCAGTCCCAGACTCCTTGCTGACTAGTCCCAGGCTCCACATCACTGGCTCCCAGTCCCAGATTCCCCTTCCCCCCCATCTCCCAGTCCAAATCTCATTGTCATTCTTTCTCTTCCCTTTCCCTGCTCCAGTCCCAGTCTTACCAGACTCCTTGACCCAATCTACTCCTTTCCTTCCTCCGTGTTCCAGCTCTGGGTAGGATTGTCACCTCTGAAGTACAAAAAACTAGGATGTTCCTGAGCCCATAAAACTGGAGAGCTGGCAGTGTATACTAAGCACCCTTACAGATTTTTTGAGACAGATACTTCAAAAAAAAGAGGGCGGGAGAACAATCCTGGGAAAACCTGGACAGGTGGCAATCCTTGCTCTGTTCCCCTCTGCATTCAAGTCAAGTGGCTTCCTTCTCCTCTGTGCTGCCTAGGTGCAGAGGGATCATTGAGAGAACAGGAGAGATGGGCTCAGTGCTCTCATTTCCAGTTCCCCAGGCCAGAGCAGCTGGAAACAGTCATAACAGGGAAAGTCTGGCTTCACCCTGCAGCCCTGGGCTGGTGCATAGAATATCAGGGTTGGAAGAGACCTCAGGAAGTCATCTAGTACAACCCCCTACTTCAAAGCAGGACCAATCCCCAACTAAATCATCCCAGCCAGGGCTTTGTCAAGCCTGACCTTAAAAACTTCCAAGGAAGGAGATTCCACCAACTCCCTGGGTAACGCATTCCAGTGCTTCACCACCCTCCTAGTGAAAAAGTTTTTCCTAATATACAACCTAAACCTCCCCCACTGCAACATGAGACCATTACTCCTCGTTCTGTCATCTGCTACCACGGAGAACAGTCTAGATCCATCCTCTTTGGAACCCCCTTTCAGGTAGTTGAAAGCAGCTATCAACCCCCCCTCATTCTTCTCTTCCGCAGACTAAACAATCCCAGTTCCCTCAGCTTCTCCTCATCAGTCATGTGTTCCAGTCCCCTAATCATTTTTGTTGCCCTCTGCTGGAAGTTTTCCAATTTTTCCACATCCTTCTTGTAGTGTGGGGCCCAAAATTGGACACAGTACTCCAGATGAGGCCTCACCAATGTCAAATAGAGGGGAATGATCAAGTCCCTCGATCTGCTGGCAATGCCCCTACTTATACAGCCGAAAATGTCAGTGACCTTCTTGGCAACAAGGGCACACTGTTGATTCATATCCAGCTTTTCGTCCACTGTAACCCCTAGGTCCTTTTCTGCAGAACTGCTGCCTAGCCATTCGGTCCCTAGTCTGTAGCGGTGCATGGGATTCTTCCGTCCTAAGTGCAGGACTCTGCACTTGTCCTTGTTGAACTTTATCAGATTTCTTTTGGCCCAATCCTCTAATTTGTCTAGGTCACTCTGTATCCTACCCTACCCTCCAACGTATCTAGCTCTCCTCCCAGTTTAGTGTCATCTGCAAACTTGCTGAGGGTGCAATCCACACCATCCTTCAGATCAGTAATGAAGATATTGAACAAAACCGGCCTGAGGACCAACCCTTGGGGCACTCCACTTGATACTGGCTGCCAACTAGACATGGAGCCATTGATCACTACCCGTTGAGCCCGACAATCTAGCCTGCTTTCTATTCACCTTATTGTCCATTCATCTAGCCTATACTTCTTTAACTTACCAGCCAGAATACTGTGGGAGACCGTGTCAAAAGCTTTGCTAAAGTCAAGGAACAACACGTCCACTGCTTTCCCCTCATCCATAGAGCCAGTTATCTCATCATAGAAGGCAATTAGATTAGTCAGGTTAGTCTCTGTTATTCCAATCACATCATAATTCCTTGACTGTGCCAGGACTTCCAGTTCTCCCTGCGTGTTTCCCAGGCTTCTTGCATTTGTGTATAGGCACTTGAGATAACTTGCTGTTTGTCCTACTTTCTTAGTATGAGGCAGGAGCCCTCCCCTTTCGCATTCTCCTGCTCATGCTTCCTCTCGGTATCCCACGTCCCCACTTACCTCAGGGCTTTGGTCTCCTTCCCCCGGTGAACCTAGTTTAAAGCCCTCCTCACTAGGTTAGCCAGCCTGCTTCCAAAGATGCTCTTCCCTCTCTTCGTTATGTGGAGCCCGTCTCTGCCTAGCACTCCTCCTTCTTGGAACACCATCCCATGGTCAAAGAATCCAAAGCCTTCTCTCTGACACCACCTGTGTAGCCATTCGTTGACTTCCTCGATTTGATGGTCTCTACCCAGGCCTTTTCCTTCTATGGGGAGGATGGACGAAAACATCACTTGCGCCTCAGACTCCTTTATCCTTCTTCCCAGTGCATGTTCAGTTGGTACATGGCGATGACTCATACGAAGAAAGCAGGACAAGTAGGCTGGTCAGCACTGCAAGCTGAGAGAGAGTCAAGCATGCTCAGTGAGGATGGAATCCACAGAGATTTTAACTGCTAACATTGAAAAGTCTCTACCAAGCAAAGGTTTATAACATGGCTGAATTTGAGTAGATTTTCACAGGGATGGAAAAAGACACATCCCTGACATGAATGCCTCTCCTGCCAAATTTCAAGTCCCTGCTGCAAAGTATGGTGGTGGTAGTGATCTTCAAAGAAAAGATAGCTGGAACTTTTACCATGGGCAAAATGACATTTTTCTGTATCCTTGTTCTTGGAAATGGCTGAACCATTTTGCCTGAAAATTTCCAGAACAATTCAGCCTGAGACAGACACCCAGAATCAACAATGTTATCCCAAACTGTTCAAGTTTGGCAACGTTATAATAAATTGAAAACAGGATTTCAAATGGGAAGTGTCAAGCAACCTTAATAATAGGTGGCATGACCAGCCCTGCCTATAATAATTTTCAAGATTTTCCCTACTGCAGTTCCAGTTTGACCAGTCCAAAGGAGACAGAGGCTGTAGGAAAGTTATAAAACTCCCTCGCTGAATAAATCCCACAGAACTTCATCTTGCGGTTTAGTCTCAAATAAGCTTCTTTCATGCATGACTGTAAGCAATTGAGGTCTACATGTTGTTTTGTTTCCATGAGAAAAGAGGCAATAATATTGGATTTCTTTGATGTTAGAAGTGACTATGACAGTCCCACTGAGACATTAACTTGTAATTTATATATGGTTAGAAGAATGAGGAGGCCTCTAACTGAGTTACTCAAGAGCAAAGTGATGGTAGGATTTGAAAAAAGTACATGGAGGTTTATAGAACAGAATACAGGCAGCTAATTCTAGAGGGATTCAGAAACAGGTATGTGTTTGTGCAACACTTGGAAATATATGTGACAGATTCCCCTTATCCTTCTCAAAAAGTGTTGCATCCAAACAGTCTTCACTGAACTCACTCTCTGTCCCCAAATTACAATAGAGATGAAAGGTCAAATTGTCTCTGTGCCAGACTCCGAGGGATGGAGAGCATCTGGGAGCTGGTGACAGTGCCAGCTGCACTTTCCATGCCACTTAAAGCTTCTGTAGTCTATTCTAAGTTGAGCCACTGATGTCGAGTGTTTATTGGATCCTCCACCAGAGGAGGGTATGCATATCAGAGATCTCCACACCCTTCCTTATTCCTTCCCTGACCCTTTCTCATCCCCTACACCAAAGTTAGTCAGACTACAAAGAGGCATGGGACTCAGCCCTGTGTTGCTGGCTCAAAGGGACAGCAATGAGCCATAGAATCTGACCAGAAGTGAATTATCTAACAAAACCATATTAAGCTGACTCTCTCCACTGGGCTGCCAAGTCCATCCTGTCTTCTTCTGTATCGGATGTTTAGAGTGTAAGTGCTTTAGGACAGGAACTTATTTTAATTTTATGTTTTCGGCCAAGCTTGCATGGACCTCCACTCAACTTGAAGGCATTTCTCTGTTTGTCTGTCTGTCTGTAATGTCACAGGCTTCAGAGTAGCAGCCGTGTTAGTCTGTATTCGCAAAAAGAAAAGGAGTACTTGTGGCACCTTAGAGACTAACAAATTTATTAGAGCATAAGCTTTCGTGAGCTACAGCTCACTTCATCGGATGCATCCGATGAAGTGAGCTGTAGCTCACGAAAGCTTATGCTCTAATAAATTTGTTAGTTTCTAAGGTGCCACAAGTACTCCTTTTCTTTTTGTCTGTAATGTGATACCTTTTGAACGCCACATCTGATCAATTCCAAAAGGTCAAGGAATATCCTAGGCAGCGATGGACAGAGCCCTGTGGATTTGGGAAAAATCAGAAAACTGAAATGAAGGGAAGGGGGAAATCACCTGGAGCTCCTTCCATCTGTTTAGCACAGCCTGCCATAGCTTCAGGTTCCTCTGCAGCTGCGTATAGCTCAAACTGGCTAATGACACCCATAGCTGAGCATCCTCCTAATAGAGTTTAATATGCTGGCATCCTTACACCCTGAATGATTTATTGCCAAGATAAATAATAATGGCAGTGGTGGGAAGCATGCTGGGGGTAATGTGGATAGTGGGCGAGTGCACATTCCCTGGCTTTGGAGGGAGAATGGGGGACTCTGATATGGAGGGCAGTGGGAGGGGGCACACACAAACCCCAACCTGGGAGAGGGGAATTAG
Source organism: Dermochelys coriacea (assembly GCF_009764565.3). NCBI lineage: Eukaryota > Metazoa > Chordata > Testudines > Dermochelyidae > Dermochelys > Dermochelys coriacea. The sequence continues at coordinate 109,604,890 of NC_050070.1, forward strand.
GGACCCTGCTATGAGGGGAGGGGCACACAGAGCCTCTACCATGGAGTGAAGGTGGGAATGGGGGACAGGCAGAGACCCTGGCAAGGGTGGGGAGAATGAGGGAGGAGGAAGTGATGGGCATACAGAACCTCTAATGGGGGCTGATTGGGTGATAGGGTGGGGAAAGGGGTGCACACAGAACCCCTGTCAGAGGAATTTTAGAGAGTCCCTGAACTAGAGGGAGATGGGAGGGTAGCACAGAAGGAGCTTGTGGACTGGGATGGAGGGATGCAAAAGCCCCTGCTGTGTACAGTGAGCTGGGTCTACACAAGCTATGAAGTCTGTGACCCCCCTACCATACATAACTGAGTGCATTTCAGTACTCAACACATAAGGGTGATAACAGATCTGGTATTCTTCATTCAGAACAAATTATCTGGCCTTTCTGGTCTCTGTATGATATAACCATGTAATGGAGCTTTGTGGCCTCTGTCCACAGGGGTTACAAGAATATAGAACTATTCTCTATTGCAGAATGTGGTCTCTCTGAGAGCGAGGACATCCTGCCTGATTCTCCTCTCACTTCTGTTGGTTTTATGTTTGTTTTCACTGGAGTGATTCCTGATTTAGACCAGTGTAAATGAGAGGAGAATCAGGCTCATGCAGAGTAAATCTTCATTGGCTGGCAGTACAGAATATCTAAGTGTTCTCTGGGGTAGATAAGTGGGGAAGTCTCTGCTACAGATTACTTTAATGTATGACCAAAATTAATCTATCCCCTACCACTTTCTGGAGCACGCTCAGTATTCATGTTTTTTCCAACAGCAAAATACACAAGGCCAAATTTATTCCTTGTATAATCCCACTGACCTAAACCAGGAATGAATGTGAGCTAAGATGCACTTCTACAGGTCTGTTTGAATGGAATTGCATATGTTTTAAGATAGCAACAATGTTACTTTCATATATAAACTATCAGGTATTTCATGTTGGTGAACTAGTCGTATAAAGTCTTCAGTGGGGAGTTCATAGCACAGGTCTTATTACCATTGAAACAGGAGCAAACTATCCTCCAAGGTTTCAAATTCTGGCAGGCAAGCAATACCACATATCTGAGCTTGAGTTTGCAGCTCAGTGCCATTCCACTCCCGCCTTCTTAGGCTAACTTCTAGACCTTCAACAACGACTACTCTGATTAAGCCCTGAAGCTGGAATAGGCAGTTGAAATCAGAATGCAGGCAGTTGATAAAAGCATCTGGAAAGACCTGAATTTTTTTCTGTTAAGTATTGCTGTGAATTGTGACAAAGCCTAGATGTATATGGAATGCAAACGTGATCACAGATGATCAGATTAGAAAGAAAATAGGCTTTACAGGATATCTTTTGCTCCCGCCATCCTCTTTATATTAATCTTTGATTATCTCCAGTGAGAGAGTTTTCCACAAGTGGATCTGCAGCATTCAGTGGAAGGACAAAGGAGGGAAATATTTTAATTTACAGGTTTGCATTAGTGACATGAGCATGACATTAATGACACAAAATCCACAAGTTGCTGTGTGATTACCATTGTTTCCAGTGGAATGGCTCTGTGGTTTACACCTGGACTTCCTTCCAGAACAGAAAAGGGTGGAAGGGTTTATGTTAAACAGACCAGTCAGCTTAACTTCTGTACCCGGAAAGATAATGGAGGAATTAATTAAGCGATCAGTTTGAAAACAACTAGAAGACAATAAGGTGATAAGTAACAGTCAGCATAGATTTCTCAAAAATAAATAGTGTCAAACCAACCTGATAGCTTTCTTTGACAAGGTATCAGAGTAGCAGCCGTGTTAGTCTGTATTCGCAAAAAGAAAAGGAGTACTTGTGGCACCTTAGAGACTAACAAATTTATTAGAGCATAAGCTTTCGTGAGCTACAGCTCACTTCATCGGATGCATTTGGTGGAAAAAACAGAGGAGAGATTTATATACACACACACAGAGAACATGAAACAATGGGTTTATCATACACACTGTAAGGAGAGTGATCACTTAAGATAAGCCATCACCAGCAGCAGGGGGGGGAAGGAGGAAAACCTTTCATGGTGACAAGCAGGTAGGCTAATTCCAGCAGTTAACAAGAATATCAGAGGAACAGTGGGGGGTGGGGTGGGAGGGAGAAATACCATGGGGAAATAGTTTTACTTTGTGTAATGACTCATCCATTCCCAGTCTCTATTCAAGCCTAAGTTAATTGTATCCAGTTTGCAAATTAATTCCAATTCAGCAGTCTCTCGTTGGAGTCTGTTTTTGAAGCTTTTTTGTTGAAGTATAGCCACTCTTAGGTCTGTGATCGAGTGACCAGAGAGATTGAAGTGTTCTCCAACTGGTTTTTGAATGTTATAATTCTTGACGTCTGATTTGTGTCCATTCATTCTTTTACGTAGAGACTGTCCAGTTTAGCCAATGTACATGGCAGAGGGGCATTGCTGGCACATGATGGCATATATCACATTGGTAGATGCGCAGGTGAACGAGCCTCTGATAGTGTGGCTGATGTGATTAGGCCCTATGATGGTATCCCCTGAATAGATATGTGGACAGAGTTGGCAACGGGCTTTGTTGCAAGGATAGGTTCCTGGGTTAGTGGTTCTGTTGTGTGGTGTGTGGTTGCTGGTGAGTATTTGCTTCAGATTGGGGGGCTGTCTGTAAGCAAGGACTGGTCTGTCTCCCAAGATCTGAGAGAGCGATGGCTCGTCCTTCAGGATAGGTTGTAGATCCTTGATGATGCATTGGAGGGGTTTTAGTTGGGGGCTGAAGGTGATGGCTAGTGGCGTTCAACTTCATGAAAAAACTCGCACAGATACAGACAGACATCATCTTCCTCTCCAAATGCAAACAGATGGACATCATACCGAAAGGACTGAAGGTAAAAAATCCATTACAATCTACATACCACACAGACTATGCTGACAGCTTGTGACACACACTCTCAAGGAAACTGCGGAACCACCTGATCAACATCCTCTACAGCAAACAGGGAAAGATTAAGAATGAGCTCTCAAAACTGGATACTCTCATAAAGAACCAACCTTCCACACAAACTTCCTCGTGGCTGGACTTTACAAAAACTAGACAAGCCATTTACAAAACACACTTTGATTCTCTACAAAAGAAAAAGGACACTAAGCTATCTAAACTACTATATGCCACAAGGGGCCACAACAATGGTTCCCGTAACCCACCCAGCAATATTGTTAATCTATCCAACTATACTCTTAGCCCAGCGGAAGAATCTGTCCTATCTCGGGGCCTCTCCTTTTGCCCCTCCACCCCCACGAACATGATACAGTTCTGTGGTGACCTAGAATCCTATTTTCGACGTCTCAGACTCAAGGAATATTTCCAACACACCTCTGACCAACATATTAACCCACAGAGACCTTCCTGCCAACACTACAAAAAGAAGGATTCTAGGTGGACTCCTCCTGAAGGTCGAAACAGCAGCCTGGATTTCTACATAGACTGCTTCCGCCGACGTGCACGAGCTGAAATTGTGGAAAAGCAGCATCGCTTACCCCATAACCTCAGCCATGCAGAACACAGTGCCATCCACAGCCTCAGAAACAACTCTGACATCATAATCAAAAAGGCTGACAAAGGAGGTGCTGTCATCATCATGAATAGGTCAGAGTATGAACAAGAGGCTACTAGGCAGCTCTCCAACACCACTTTCTACAAGCCATTACCCTCTGATCCCACTGAGAGTTACCAAAAGAAACTACAGCATTTGCTCAAGAAACTCCCTGAAAAAGCACAAGAACAAATCCGCACAGACACACCCCTGGAGCCAGGACCTGGGGTATTCTATCTGCTACCCAAGATCCATAAACCTGGAAATCCTGGACGCCCCATCATCTCAGGCATTGGCACCCTGACAGCAGGATTGTCTGGCTATGTAGACTCCCTCCTCAGGCCCTTCGTTACCAGCACTCCCAGCTATCTTCGAGACACCACCGATTTCCTGAGGAAACTACAGTCCATTGGTGATCTTCCTAAAAACACCATCCTAGCCACTATGGATGTAGAAGCCCTCTACACCAACATTCCACACAAAGATGGACTACAAGCCGTCAGGAACAGTATCCCCGATACTGTCACGGCTAACCTGGTGGCAGAACTTTGTGACTTTGTCCTGACCCATAACTATTTCACATTTGGTGACAATGTATACCTTCAAATCAGCGGCACTGCGATGGGTACCCGCATGGCCTCACAGTATGCCAACATTTTTATGGCTGACTTAGAACAACGCTTCCTCAGCTCTCGTTCCCTAATGCCCCTACTCTACTTGCGCTACATTGATGACATCTTCATCATCTGGACCCATGGAAAAGAAGCTCTTGAGGAATTCCACCATGATTTCAACAATTTCCATCCCACCATCAACCTCAGCCTGGACCAGTCCACACAAGAGATCCACTTCCTGGACACTACGGTGCTAATAAGCGATGGTCACATAAACACCACCCTATATCGGAAACCTACTGACCGCTATTCCTACCTACATGCCTCTAGCTTTCATCCAGATCATACCACTCGATCCATTGTCTACAGCCAAGCGCTACGATATAACCGCATTTGCTCCAACCCCTCAGACAGAGACAAACACCTACAAGATCTCTATCATGCATTCCTACAACTACAGTACCCACCTGCTGAAGTGAAGAAACAGATTGACAGAGCCAGAAGAGTACCCAGAAGTCACCTACTACAGGACAGGCCCAACAAAGAAAACAACAGAACGCCACTAACCATCACCTTCAGCCCCCAACTAAAACCCCTCCAACGCATCATCAAGGATCTACAACCTATCCTGAAGGACGAGCCATCGCTCTCTCAGATCTTGGGAGACAGACCAGTCCTTGCTTACAGACAGCCCCCCAATCTGAAGCAAATACTCACCAGCAACCACACACCACACAACAGAACCACTAACCCAGGAACCTATCCTTGCAACAAAGCCCGTTGCCAACTCTGTCCACATATCTATTCAGGGGATACCATCATAGGGCCTAATCACATCAGCCACACTATCAGAGGCTCGTTCACCTGCGCATCTACCAATGTGATATATGCCATCATGTGCCAGCAATGCCCCTCTGCCATGTACATTGGCTAAACTGGACAGTCTCTACGTAAAAGAATGAATGGACACAAATCAGACGTCAAGAATTATAACATTCAAAAACCAGTTGGAGAACACTTCAATCTCTCTGGTCACTCGATCACAGACCTAAGAGTGGCTATACTTCAACAAAAAAGCTTCAAAACAGACTCCAACGAGAGACTGCTGAATTGGAATTAATTTGCAAACTGGATACAATTAACTTAGGCTTGAATAGAGACTGGGAATGGATGAATCATTACACAAAGTAAAACTATTTCCCCATGGTATTTCTCCCTCCCACCCCACCCCCCACTGTTCCTCTGATATTCTTGTTAACTGCTGGAATTAGCCTACCTGCTTGTCACCATGAAAGGTTTTCCTCCTTCCCCCCCCTGCTGTTGGTGATGGCTTATCTTAAGTGATCACTCTCCTTACAGTGTGTATGATAAACCCATTGTTTCATGTTCTCTGTGTGTGTGTATATAAATCTCTCCTCTGTTTTTTCCACCAAATGCATCCGATGAAGTGAGCTGTAGCTCACGAAAGCTTATGCTCTAATAAATTTGTTAGTCTCTAAGGTGCCACAAGTACTCCTTTTCTTTTTGACAAGGTAACAAGCCTTGCAGATGGGGGAAAGTGGTATATGTGGTATATCTTGACTATAGTAAAGCTTTTGATACTGTCTCGCATGACCTTCTCATAAACAAACTAGGGAAATGCAACCTAGATGAAGCTACTATCAGGTGGGTGCAAAACTGGCTGGAAAACTGTTCCCAGAGTGTAGTTATCAGTGGCTCACAGTCATTCTGGAAGGACATAACAAGTGGAATCCCACAGGGATCAGTTCTGGGGCTGGTTATGTTCAATATCTTCATCAATGATTTAGATAATGGCATATGGAATACATTTATAAAGTTTGTGGATGATACCAAACTGGGAGGGGTTGCAAGTGCTTTGGAGGATAGGATTAAAATTCAAAATGATCTGGAAAAACTGGAGAAATGGTCTGAAGTAAATAGGGTGAAATTCAATAAGGACAAATGCAAAGTTCTCCATTTAGAAAGGAACAATCAGTTGCACACATACAAAATGGGAAATGACTGCCTAAGAAGGAGTACTGCAGAAAGGGATCTGGGGGTCATAGTGGACTACAAGCTAAATATGAATCAACAGTATAACGCTGTTGCAAAAAAAAAGTTATCATTCTGGGATGTATTAGGAGGAGTGTTGTAAGCAAGACATCAGAAGTAATTCTTCTATTCTACTCCACTCTGATTAGGCCTCAACTGGAGTATTGTGTCCAGTTCTGGGCACCATATTTCAGGAAGGATGTGGACAAATTGGAGAAAGTCCAGAGAAGAGCAACAAAAATTTTTAAAGGTCTAGAAAACATGACTTATGCGGAAAGATTGAAAAAATTGGGTTTGTTTAGTCTGGAAAAGAGAAGACTGAGAGGGAACATAACAGTTTTCAAGTTTGTAAAAGGTTGTTACAAGGAGGAGGAAGAAAAACTATTTTTCTTAACCTCTGAGGATAGGACAAGAAGCAATGGGCTTAAATTCCAGCAAGGGAGGTTTAAATTGGACATTAGGAAAAACTTCCTAACTATAAGGATGGTTAAACATTGGAATAAATTGCCTAGGGAGGTTGTGAAATCTCCATCATTGGAGATTTTTAAGAGCAGGCTAAACAAACACCTGTCAGGGATGGTCTAGATAATACTTAGTCCTGCCACGAGTGCAGGGGACTGGACTAGATGACCTCTCAAGGTCCCTTCCAGTTCTATGATTCTCTCAACTGCTTTCCCCCTCCTTGCTTTGGAATAACCTCTGAAGTGGGTCAGGGGAGGCTGTTCCCAGGGAAGTAGCCACCAAATATTCCCTGATAGTATGGCTCTCGCAGGTAAATTTATGATCCCAAAGTCATTCTGACAAAGGGCCCGGGGAACAGGACACCACACACTAGAGAGGAGGCACACCCTTGACCTTCACTGACCCCTGCAAGTCATACAGATCTCAGGGGAACTGTTGTTTAGGGGGAGTTCAATCCTTGGCCATTCCCCAATGGCAGTAAAATTCCAGCAGTGAAAGCTCATGTTCCAGGTAGGGGCAATACACCTAGTGAACAGGAGCAGCAAATGGGGGAGTTTTGCAAAGGAGTTCTCCAGGTGAAGGAGGAGCAGCTCGGTGAGCCTTAGGGAGTGTTTGTTGTCTGTTAGTTTGTTTAGCTGTTGTGTGCTTGCTTGAAGTTTATAGTGTGGTCTGTTTTGGGGGCTGTGTGCTGAGCCAATCAGGCTGCTTGACTGGGCTGAGAGCATGCTAACAGGGCTCTGGCTTGCTATCCTTTGGTCCCTGATCCCTTGACAAGGAGGCAGTGCTAATTCAGGGAGAACAGGGGTTTAAAAAGCCAGTTGCTAAGTGACCAGAGGAAATAGCGAACCCTCTTGTGTTCTTAGCTGCCTTCTGTTTAAATTATGCCCCATTCACTTCAGGAAGAAATGGACTCTCTGCTGGTCTGAGAAATCTGGGAGAGAATTCACATGCTGTGAAACCCTTTAAGAGGAGATTTAAGTGAGTCATTGCAAAGCACCAAATATAGGTGCCCCGTGATTCACCCAGGATATTTTGTGATTTTATTATGCTCTTCTTTGAAAGTTGACAGGCATTTCGTTCTGACTTTCACACACACAAGTATTCTTCTCAAAGCCTCTCACTTTTAAATTGAGTGCCAAAAAATTTCCCAAGTGCCAGCCAGTGAGTCATCTTTATAAAAAGCCTCACCTTTGGAATGTGGTTTTCGTTTCAGGAACTTGAGATTGCTTCCTGGATACTAAACATTGTGGGATCAATAATTAGGTTAGAAAAAAGTTGAAATAGTTAACCATCAATCATCTTCAGTGCCTCTATTAACTATAGATATATGGGATTTCCAAGCTCTAGGAAAGAAAAAAAACAAACAAAAAAATAGGAAACCAAATATTTGGCTACTTGCTCAAAATGACCAGCTTACACCGTTTTTTCCCCTATGAAAAGATATTTTAATCATTTTAATAATACAACCAGACACACACATTATATTGCATTGGAAAGAGTAGAAATATTATCTTTTTTACATGGGATAAACAGAAAGCATATGATGTAATTCTGCCTCCTCCTCTGATATGGTATCTTTTATGCTATACTGCCAAGACATATAGTCCTTATTAACTTTACAGTCTATGTTTCATTGTTTTGCCATCACACATGCCAACCTTTTTCATGCAATTGAGCTCCTCGGAATATCCTTGTCTGTACACTATATAAATTCTACATGTGCTACATGATACACTTGTGGCAACACGGAAGCACATACAAAAGGCTGTGTGGGTCTGATGAGGGGGTGTAGGAGTGGGTGTAGGAGAAACAAATTTTTCTGTTTTAAATTAGACATGACTACATAAAATGTGGAATTTTCTGTTCAGATGCATGTGCTTGCAGCACTACTTATTGGTAGCAGTTGGGCATTTTAAACAGAAGATTATTAGAGGGAAAAAGGTGTAGCAACAAGGTTAGAAAACGGGGAGGGGGGTGAAAAATCAGAGATATTGACTTTTTGACCTAGCCAACAAGAATTAGAACCTACTACATGAGTTCTGCTCTTGAGATAGATTTCCAGTACAGTACTTGGGTTCTGTGCATGAGTTTTACTATTGGGATAGCAATAGTGTACTGAAAATATGCTAATATACTATAAAAGGAAAAGGAGGACTTGTGGCACCTTAGAGACTAACAAATTTATTTGAGCATAAGCTTTCGTGAGCTACAGCTCACTTCATTGGATGCACATGATGAAGTGAACTGTAACTCACGAAAGCTTATGCTCAAATAAATTTGTTAGTCTCTAAGGTGCCACAAGTCCTTCTTTTCCCTTTGCAAACACAGACTAACATGGCTGCTACTCTGAAACCTAATATACTATGTCAACTATGAGGATTCCTGGAACTCTGCACTGCAAGGGTACACCTAAGCATAATTCACACTTTATGTGTAAAATGTCTGACAAAGTGCAGGAACCATCAAACATAAGGGTTCTTAAACACCTGCAGATACTATGGAAGTACTCACATATATACCTAATTATGCTGAAACTGGTGACATCTGGAATACTATAGCATCATATGAAGCAGTTGTTAATGAATGAGTTCAAAACATACCATCTTCCACTGGTATAGTGTCTTCAAGCAGTAACACAAGAATTGCCAAACTGAACCAAGCCAGTGATGCACACTAGTTTATTCTCCTAACTCCAACAATACCCAGCAGCAGACTCTTCAAATGCAAGAAGCCCTGAAGTAGGCAGTAAAGGAATAAACCTGCCCATAGGGAAAGTTATTCCTAACCACTTAACTGAAGCATATGTATGTTTGGCAGTTAGAAACTAAATACCACATTTCTGGACTATTCCTGCAGTGCCTTTTGTCCAAATAATGCTGACAGAGTCAGAGCTTATTTTTTTCCCTGGGATTTCTTCAGACTAGCTGAAGAAATAGTATTTTTCTCCACCTCCTGTCACAAATACATGCTATGTCTTTGTAACTACACAGCAGCTTTAATCCCTGACCTGATAGCTTTCAAACTACCTCTTAATACAAAGCAGCACAATGCAGACATCTCATGACACTACATTCATATCTGTGACTGAAGTGCTGTCTACTACATCTTTGATCTTTTCTTTAAAAAAAAATGACCTTACCTAAAATAATGAAAAATGAGCACCACAGCATTCAGATTCCAGCAAAAGAAACTAGAAAGCAGCCCCCTTTAAAAACCTCAGCCGATTACAATTCCCAACATTACCAGCAATAAATGGCACCCATTGCTGAGATGCTTGAGGTAACTGAAGTGAATAGATTAATTAGTCCATGGAAGGGTGCAATTCAGATTTCTAGTTTACTGCCTACCCAATCCATCCCAGCACACAGAGCCTGGTTCTGAGGCACTGAGTGCCCTTAACTCCCATTGACTGCCAAAGTCTAACTCTCAGTATTACAAACAGGGGAACTACTTTGCTTCCTACACTAGGTGGCATAGAAGGGCTAAGATTCTTCATCCTTCAGGCTGTGTCCTGGTGGTGTGCGAGATGCTGCTTGTGCCACCTCACTGTCCCTCTTGCTTGTCTTGTGAAGGGTTTTTATTTTAAGTCAAATCCTTTTCCAGAATATTCATCAGGACAAAAGACTGAAGCGCTTCCTAGGGAAAGCCCCCTTCTACTTTAGAATTCCATCTGACTGCTGAGCTCTGGAATGGCCCTGATGCCTTTCTCTCATCACCCAACTTTCCAGCCAGGTGTGGTATATTCTGAGTAAGTGTCCCATCTAGTCAGGCTCTGATTGCCCATTCCTACTCCTTATATCCCTATTAGTCCACATTTAAATATGCCAAGGAATAGATAGCCCTGACATCTTTGAACCTTTGCAATTCATTGGGCAGGAACTCTCCATTTAAAAAATCTTTTTTAGGAGGTATGATATTTTAGCTTCCTTAAATGGCTCAGATTTCTTGTCCCATTTTGTGTGTTCATGTGTCTCTTAACTTGCTCAACTATTGCATTTCCAAGTTGCTGGCTTTAATTATTTACACTGTAAAATAATAATAATGGAAGGACATGAGCTCATCACACAATAAGAACAAAGGGCCCATCTGGCCCAAAATCATTTAGAACATTTGAACAGGAAAAGCTTTCAGCACAATGGGTCCCCAGTCACTCCTTGTTTTGTGATCTCTCTCTCTCCTATATAACTTCAAAGTTACCTCATTTTTATGTTTTGCCGTTTCTAGTTCCACCTCAACATGTTTCTCTAAACCCTTCCCATCACTTCACTGCCCTCCCAACTTCCTGCTTCAGCAGCCTTGCAGAGGATAAGCTCTGCCCCTGTAAACATCCTCCCACCCCAGACATGTAATCTGTCTACTCCCAGCATGAGAGAGGCGCTATCTCTCCGGTAACTGAGCCCGTTGGACTCAGATATTGTGTTGATGAGCGTGTTAAAAGTCCAGAGACAGGGATTAGATGACAGTGGATTTTCAAAGTTAAAAACTGAGACAGGTTTTCACATCTGGGCATGGGGCTGAGTCAGGGAGGTTTTGGACAGTTGAAAGTTGGGGAGAACCTTTTAGCTTCAGACCATTTACTATATTTTCTGCCTTGATCCCCCAGACGCAACTCCTTTCTTTAACTCTTTCTCCCGCCTCCCCATATTCTGTCCTCCTCCCTTTCTGAATTTTCAGTGCTGTTGTCTTCTTTTTTCCCCTTTTCCATCACCTTCTGCTTATTTGGTTCCTTCTCTCCCCCGGACTCATAGCCTGGTTACGGTTGGCACTTGAGAAGGCCAGAAGGACGAACAGCTGCAATAGAAGTGAGGAGAGAAAGAAGGCTGAATGTCAGTAACTCCTAGACTTTCAGCACAGACATCTGGATCTGGATCTGAATTCAGATCCAAAGATCCCCAAAGTTCAGGAGCATTCATATTTGTAGATTGCATCTACAACATGTCTAGCAATAATCTGTGGCCATCATAACAAATACACAATTTCTATATTTTACAATCAATAATTCAAACCCTTAATACTGCACTAAACTCCTCCACTGTTATTCCCATAGGCACTAATGTAGTACAAAGAGGAAGAAGCAGAAAGACCACAAGGAAGGACCCAGACAAAAAATGAGACAACCATGCCATGAGCCTGAATGTATAGGACACCTTCTGCTCTCAGCTACACCAGTGTGGGTGTAACTGAGGACTGGATATGATCCATCTGGCATAAACTAAAGATATGACTGTGTGAGGTACTACACATTTTAATTGCCACTTATTTCGTTAGACCTGCATAATTCATTCAGAACTCAGCCACTCACATAGGCGCCGACTCCGTGGGTGTTCCTGGGCTGGAGCACCCACGGGGAAAAATTAGTGGGTGCTCTGCACCCACCAGCAGCCAAGCTCCACTCACCCCTTGCCCCACCTCGTCCTCCCCCTCCCCTGAGCACGCCACATCCCCACTCCTCCACCTACCTCCCAGTGCTTCCCCCCTCCACCGTCTGCACCAAACAGCTGATTGGCAGCATTAGCACTCTCCAGGAGGGAGAGGGGAGGAGCGGGAACATGGCGCACTGAGGGGAGGAGGTGGGGAAGAGGCCAGGCCGGGGCAGGGATTTGGGGAAGGAGTTTTAAAATTGGCAGGGAGGGGGTGGAGGCTTTAGGGAAGGGGTTGGAATGGGAGCAGGAAAGGGGTAGGAAGAGGCAGGGTGGGACTGGGGACAGAGGTTGGGGATTGAGCACCCAGGGGAAAGAGGGAAAGTTGGCACCTATGGCCACTCATTGAGTAATGTGGTCATTCCATACTTGTGCCCACAAAAATTGTACTGCCCCCACACTTCCACACATTCTCCCTGTATAGTTCCTTTTTATTTGGCTGTCCAGATATGACCAGCTCCAGTTACATCTATGATTAACTGGATGCTCAAGATGCAGAATGCCATCTCCATTATGCATTATATTTATGGCCATATTCAGAATGGAAAGAAGGCCTGTTTTTTTCTAATCTACCCCAGAGACACAGATAAATGTAATGTGTCAACATTAGGGACCACTTACATATCAGATCACAAAAGGCTACTGCATATATATACACACACAAAACTAACAAGTAACACAAAACCACCCAGAAAGGGGTACTTCCCTGGTGTCCCACTGGATGTCTCTACTTTCATAGGCTCTATAAAACAGTCAAGACATTTCATTTCACAAGAATGATCAAAAAGGATGAAATTCCGCTATTCTGCAGACTCCACATCAGAAATTTTGTAATTTTTAGCATGCTGCCAAAAAGCCAAGAGCAAATAACTTTGAGAAACAGAATCAACATCCTTCAAAACCATAAAAAAAACCTGGAAGACAAAACTTTCTAACAGATACTAAAATAGTTCATTTAATTACTAGTTTAAGACATCTTAGCTGATGAAGCACTACTGGGAGGGGTTAAAAGGTCTTGTTTCTTTTTCCCTCTTTTGAATATGCTGAAATCACACTAGCCAGTCAGCTTACTGATTAAACAACCACTCAGGTAAGTGTATAGATTCAAAGAAAACCCTATTACAAGAAGACACAAAACTGAGAATAGCAAAATATAAATGATTCTTTCCCCATTACTACATTTAAAGAAAAGTTGGTGAATCAGACCAACTAGAACAGTTTGGCTAAAATCAAAACATTCAAAACATACAATTAAAATAGAAGTTATTTTTCCTTCCCAGTTTCCCCTTGCTATAATTAGCATTGCCCAGGCTTCCATGTTAGAGGGTTAACAACATCACTAACCCGCTGCAAAATGCTTCAGAGTTAGGGATAACAGCCTGCTTCCTGCTCCTGGGCTCAGCTTCTCCCAGCACACACCAGGCACCTGGCCTTCTGCCAGCTGCCCTGACTGCTTGCCCTCATGGAATCTGACCAGGGCTGGCCTTACAATGAGGCAAACTGAGGCAGCCGCCTCAGGTGCCAGATTGTGGGGAGGAGGGCACTAGGATCCAGAGTGTAGAAAAATGTGGCTACTGCTGGTGCATATGTATTCTCTCTGCTCCAGATGCACAGAGATGGTGGAGTGCTGTGCTGGAGGAAGGAGGGCACAAGAGACATAACGGGCAGCCAGGAGAAAAGGTGAGAGGGAATAACAGAAAGCAGCAGGAGCTGCAGGGAGAGAGAGGAGGAGGAACCTCTTATGTACCTCTCTAGCCCCCCCAGGACCCTGGACTGATTAACACCAGCTTCTCAGGGAGCTTCCGGTTTCCTGCTGCTTCCCTGAACCCACCTGAGGAGAACAGGCAGTCAACTGAAGTAGTGGGAGCCAGTTAGGCCCTTAATACACTGATATCTTCCCTTACTCAGGCCCTGCTACCAGCCTGCTTATTTGTCCCGTTCAACTGAGTGTTGAGAGCCACTATAGCTGGCACAGAACAGCAGTCATGAGTGAAAGAAGAAAACTCCCGTCTGGGGCAGCATTCAGAAAAAGAAAGAAAGCAAAGGAAGCTTTTCTATCTAAGCAGGAAGGAGCTCTCCTAAGATATAGACACAAATGTTCACAATGAGCCTTCCAGCCCCAGTGAGGATGTGACTGGTGAGGAGATGCCTGATCTTCCAGTTAGTCAGAGTGCAGGTGACCTGGCAGCTACTGCAGCATCCATATCTCCATCTCAAATGGATGTAACCATGCAAGAAACAGCTGCTGCTGAGTTTAGTTCCTTAAGTCTAGATGATCCAGGACTGTGGACCCACTTGAGCAGTAGCCTGAGGGACTTCCTTGTACTGCATGGGCCCCAGCAAGTGAAAAAATTCATGTTCCCCAAAGACAATGAAAATAGAAGTTTCCATCCAACACCTTACTGGCATGAAATCCCCAATGGTGACAAAGTAGAGAGGCTATGATTTACGTACGCAAAAACCCCAAATGCTGCATACTGTTTTTGTTGCAAACTCTTCCAGTCTAATGTTCCAGCCACATTGGGTTCTACAAGAACAAAGGACTGGAAAAATCTGGCTAGAAATCTGGCAAGCCATGAGAAGACAGCAAATCACCAGAGAGCATTCCATAGGTGGAAAGAGCTTGAGATGAGACTAAGGTTAAAGGCCACCATAGATGATCAGCATCAAGAGAAGATCGCATCGATGGCAAATTTTGAAGCAACATCTGGGAACATCCTCTCTGACACTGAAACCACTGAGTGCCACATGATGGGAAAGTCGACTGGAGGCGATAAAGCCTTTCAAACACCAAATTGGGAAGACAGATGATGCCATAGTTGCCATTATGGAGGATAATGCTATGACAGGAACTGTTTGTGTGAGAACAGTGGCAGAGGGAAATGGACTCACCAGAAACATACATAACTTCACATTTCTGTGTGGATTAGTGTTGTGGCATGACATACTGTTTGAAATAAATATTGTAAGCAAGAGACTCCAAGGTGTGGACCTTGATATATCTGGAGCAATGGAACAAGTGGACAAAGCAAAGTCATACCTACAGTCTTACCGGTCAGATGAGGGATTTCAAAATGGTCTGAAGAGTGCACAGAATGTTGGCAGAGGAACTTCACACTGAAGCTATTTTCCCACCCATTCAAGAATACAAGACTCACTGAAGAAGAAGACATTTTGATTACGAGGCAAAGGATAATCCCATAAGAGACCCCAAACAATTCAAAGTTGAATTCTTTAACCAGGTGCTAGATTGTGCAATACAGTCAGTTGAAGAATATTTCATGCAACTCAAGGAACACAGCAGTATATTTGGGATGTTGGTATGATATTCCAAAACTCCTCACTATATCTGAAGACCTACACCAGCAATGCAGAGCACTAGAGACAGTGTTGACACATGATGACATGCGCAATATTGATGCGAGTGATTTAGGTGACGAACTGAAAGCCCTTTCAAGATACATTTCAGCAGGATCAACTCCAAAGGCTGTTCTGGAATATATGTGCACAAATAAGATGACCATCCTCTTTCCAAATGCTTTTGTTGCTCTGCGCATACTTCTAACACGTCCTGTAACAGTTGCCAGTGAAGAACGCAGCTTCTCCAAGCTGAAGTTAATAAAAACACATCTACGCTCCACAATGACACAGGCCTTGCAACCATCTCAATAGAGCATGAGCTGGTCCAGACTGTGGACCTTTAGGAAGTAGTTCAAATCTTTGCAACCAAGAAGGCACAGAAAGCACCACTTTGATTATTCAAACAGATAAAAATGCCAGTGTTTACTATGCAGACAAGAAAAGTTACATTTGCTGTTCAGGTGTTTGAAAGTTAAATGTTACTTAAAATTTTTGAACAATGTATTTTAAGTTGTTAGTGCTCCTTTATTGGGTAGGTAGCAGGGCAGTACCATGAGAGGAGTAGAACAGGAAGAAGGCAGAATTGAGACCTTTCAATGTTTTTGCCCAAGCGAGGGGGTATGGGGGCATCATTTGAATTCCCCGCCTCAGGTGTGAAAATGTTGGGGGTCAACCCTGAGTCTGACCCCAGCAACCGGGAACGTATTGGAGCAGACCCAAAACTACCACACCCAATTCCAGAAGCTTCTGGATGTGGAATACTTAATCTGCCTAGCAACAATGACCCAGACACAACTCACTCCTACCTCCCCCCAATTGGTCTCTAAAAGTGATATCGCCCTATTAGGCACATAAATTATATAGTCCTGGAGTGGCCACATGTGGCTCTTCAGAAGTTAATATGCAGCTCCTTGTATAGGCACCGACTCCGGAGCTGGAGCTACAGGCGCCAACTTTCCAATGGGCCAGGCGTGCTCACTGCTCAACCCCTGGCTCTGCCACAGGCCCTGCCCCAACTCCACCCCTTCCTACCCCGTCCCCTGAGCCTGCTGTGCCCTCCCTCGAGCCGTCTGCACACCATGAAACAGCTGATTGGGAGGTGTGGGGTGAGAAGGGAAGGCGCTGATCGGCAGGGCTGGTGGGCAGGAGGCGCTGGGAGGAGCTGATGGGGGGCTGTTGATGTATTACTGTGGCTCTTTGGCAATGTACATTGGTAAATTCTGGCTCCTTCTCAGGCTCAGGTTAGCCACCCCTGACATAGACATACCGTCAGGGACCTGGAGTACCTGGGTCAACCAAAGAGCACTCTGCCAGCCATTTAGCGGATCTTCACTAGACCCGCTAAATCGACCCCTGCTGCAATTGATTGCAGTAGTGTCAATCTCCCCATAGTGAAGACAAGCCCTAAGACTAAGCAGACCCAGCTAGAAGGCAGAACTGATCTCTGTGCTATAAAACATGACAACAAAGGGTAGTATCACTGAAGCTTTAGGGGGAACTCTGCACTGTCGAACTTCCAGGAGAACCTTGAATACCCAGAGCTCTTGAAAAATATTCTCCAAATACAGATAGTGCTAAAGGGGAACACGAGGTTAATATTAATAGTGTCATGGTAGCAAAACTAATTGTTTAATACTTCTGCAGTATGGTAGAGCAGCAAGCATGTCACAGGGTCCACTCACTGCTAGTGGCACCTCCTGCTGGCCATCCTGGGGATTAGCTCCCTGGGAGGAAGGACTGCAGCCTAGTTCCCTGCAGCCCCCTTCTAGGGCCAGCTTCCTGGCACACATTAGCCCTGCCTAATGTTGTCAACAGTCCCTCATCACAAGGGACGTTCCTTATTTTTTCATCTCTGTACAACAAGGTCGGGAGTTGTTAAGCAAGAAATACCTCTGGCGAATGTAGGTGAGCACTCCTTATTAATTAAATAATTAATTAATTATAATAATAAGTAATAACATTGGCAGGAGGGATAGGGTGGGGGTGCTAAGAAAATAGTCCTTTATTTTTGAAATACAGTATTGGCAACCCTAGTCCCACCTGTCCCTGCCCAGCTGAGCCTTGTGTCTAATTAATCTCTAGGCACAGCCTGGGCAGTTAATTGGGCCTAATTTACCTCATAGGGCCAGTGTGGGCCCCATCACAAAGCACCAAATTGACTACAGCAAAATATATTTCACTGTTTCCCCTTTTATTCAACACATGTGGGGGCAGCACTAAGGGATGTAATCCCCCCCCCCAGCATTCTCATGAGACTCATTGCTTCATCTTTTTCAACACACCTGAACCTTGCTCTTCCCTTACTGTCCCAGTGTCTGACTGAATTAGGGACTTCTTATAAAACTAGCTGGCTTTGGCTCAGGCTAGCTAAGACCCAGGTGATACTTGTCAGCTGTGGGAAGTATTTTGAGGAATTGGCAGGGGCCGTGCTTGTGCTGTCAAATGGGGGTGAATGTCTTCTACTGTAAAGGTAATCAGCTGTATTGGAGACTTAGGGCCAGAGCCTCAAAGGTATTTAGGCTCCTAACTTCCACTGATTCCTTGTAGGATCTGAGTTTACTGCTTTCATCACTGATCCTGGATTCCTAAGTACTCATCATTAGCTAATCAAGGAATTTAATTCTTTCCTCTCAGATGTGGGCTTCACAAAAGCACCTATGCTTTGTTACCTCCACACTAAATTACTGTAATGAGTTCCACAAAGGGCTACCCTCAAAGCTTCAGCTTGTGCATCACGTAGCTTGCCCACAGACCAATGAGAGCACTTTATACCAATGCTCTATATTCTACACTGGCTGCCAGTTCATGTGATTGTGTTTCAAGCTGTTGATAGTTATCTATAGAGAATTAAATGGTGTAGGTCCCTGTGATCTGAAAAAAGCCCTTCACTTTCCCTTGTGATGGTGGTTATGACTAGCTGGGGTGCTTTTACAGTCAACCACAGGGTGGAAGTCAGAGGGAGTGTTGGCAGATGGGTCTCTGTGGGAGGTCCCTAGTTCTTCATGTCTTTTGGGCACCACAGAAGTAGGGCTTAAGGGATGATATGAAAAGAAACAGGATGGTGGGTTGGCATACTCAAAATACATGCCGTATTAATATGATTCTAATTTTTAGTGGCAAATATTGCATTATTTATGTTCTGTGAGTGATATCCAGACACTATGGTGATGCAAGCCTTATAAATGTGTGTAATAAATACATAATTATGATAAAGGACAATGTAATTCAAATATTCTGAAACGGGTACGCCATACCTCCATAAAATGACCTGTGTTTTATTCAAGAGATATGTATCCCTGCTTTTATAAATGTTTACATGAAAGCAATGTTCTTGTCTTTAGCAGAAGCTCATTTGCTAATGTAACAGAATCTTGCTTTGATATTTATTGGTACATCCGTCTCCTACACACACAGAGCAGCGTGCCTCCTATTACAGAGAGGGCATTCATAGCTGTTATCTTGAAAGGAGGTAAAGAACTAGACTAATGTTTCACATTAAAGAAAAGGCTACTGCTGTTTAAAGAAGCTTAGCTTAGAGCTCGAGATGAGCCCAAAGGGGAAGCCAAGTAAGAACACCCTCTGGCTTTGGGAAAGTTTGTATCTGGATCTGAACTTTACCATTAGCCCTTATTTCTATAATTAGCTGAACAAGAACTCAGAATCTAACCATCCCACCCCGCACTGCAGAAAAGTCTGAATCCAGATCTGGAATGGAGCTCTGTGGGCCCTTCTCTTCTTGCCAGCTTCACACAGAGCTCTCCTGCCAACTTATGTGCCATTCTCCCTCCCACAAATTCAGATTCACTGAAGCTGGGTAGGAAATTTGATTTGGCTAGAGTTAGATAGACACAGTGATAATATTCACTCCTTCCCCCCATAACACTGGCTGCAAGTTCTTTTGCTTGTATTATCACTACAACGCCTCTTGGTCTATTAATACACCATTATCTGCAAAAAATATAGTCTGGCGCTAAGATGTAAAAGGCAGTAATGAGGAGCATCTTGAAACGTCAGGTCCCTCCCAAAGAAAATCTAAACTATTCAAGGACATAGTAAGAGCTATAAATGCTAGAGGGAGAAGTCATCACAGAATGTAAAGGACACATAATCCCCTTTTACTACCAAATTGGTCTCTGTAAACTGGGACCTCTGATGTTTCAATCTGCCACTGTTCTTGCTCAATGGAGAAGGGAATATTTATATACATTGTAGCAGGTTGCCTAATTATTTTTCATTTGAAGTTAACACTCCATATTGACACCTCAGTACTGATTTTTAGGAGGGGCTGTTTTTACAGACAGTATCCTGAGGTGCATGGCAGATCCAACTGCAGAGGTGATAGCATGACCTCTCTACTCAGGTTTTGTTATCCAGAACAGCCTACAGAGCCTTTGGGGGTGAAACCTGCAGAGCCTGTCGGGATGGAACCCAGAGCACAGCCTGTTTCCAAACTGGAGCTGCAGGATTTTCTGTTTATTAGCCAAAGGGTGAGGGTAGAGGAGGAATGAGATTCATCTAGTGCCTGACCTTTCATAAATACATTTTTCTGTAGCAAGTTTTGATCCTCAAATACATCAGATAGCTGTTTGATCTGAATCCCATGTCCTTAACACATGGACACAAAGCAGGAAAACTTGCATGTACTGTATAAAGTAGTGGAAATATATTTTTGTATGCACGTTCTGTAATAAATGTCTTGAAAGGCAGATAGAGAGACAGCCTGACTTCTCTTTTTTCTCCCTCTCTCTCTCTCTCTCTCTGAGGGGTTTCACATTACATTAGTGTTACCACCCACATCTGGGCCTGAAGTCAGAGAGGCCTTGCTGTGCCATTACAGTTCTCCACAATCCCTGCCTGAGAGCAAACACAACGGTAGTCTCCCAGAATCAGAATGGAAATCTCTTTACAAAGTGACAAACCATGAGCCCAAGAATTTAGAGTCTAGAGACAACTCAGCCAGCTGATGGTAGCAATGACATGGTGCTGCAGCTCTTCTCATCATGAGCCACCATTTCCAGCTGTCTCAGTTTGAGCTTTTTGAGGTACCTCTTTGATCTGGCTTTCAGAACATATTGTTGTAATATCTGTTATCCTTAGTTAGGCCTTATTTCCTAGGAGAGAAAAATAAGGGGGACTCCATGTATCTATGCCAGCGTTTCTTGTATCCCAACCTTGCTAAAGGAACTCTTTTACCCCAGCCTGACTGAGGTGACTCTCATGTTCCCCAAGGCAGTGATTCAAGATATTAATCAGCACAATGAGTACATTCAAGGGTTTTTCCATCCATCACTTCAGTCTGGGCTGTATTTTTCCCACCCCTCTGTTGCAGCCACAACAGCTGCACTCCCTCTGTGGATGGAAGGAGTCAAGCCACCTTTTGCTGTTTACCACCGTAGTAGCGAAGCACCAGACAAAAGTAATGCTGAGTACACCCACAAGGGACTCTGTTCTCCTGACTCCCTGTGCTCCAATTTCCTCCCTCTACTCCCCTCCTCTGTAGTACTGTTTGCTTTTTACCATCCTTTTCTCTGCCCAGCATCCCCATTGTGGATTTGTCACAGAGGGTAAGATCTTAGTGAAGAGGTACCTTTTTTATTTAGCCCTAAGCACTCTTTTAACTACTTGGCCATAAGTTCACCCAGGCTGTGGAAGAGATGAGGTATTAGAAATGTGTAACCTTAAGGCTATTTATTGACCTAACAGCAAATTCACACTAGCCAGTTCATCCAAGACAAGGAAATATGTTAGGAAATTCTGAGTTTTGTGAGTTAAAGAGCAATGGATTAAATTAATAAATTGCCACAGACTTCTGCTAGAGATTTCAAGCATCTTCAGTGTATAAGACAAGTACACATGATCTGGGATTTTCAAGGCAGCCTATGGCATTCCACACCCATTTACTTTCTTTGACAGTTGTGTGCCTAACTCCCTTGTACCCTTGGCAAATCCCAGCTATAGTTTACACTAATAATACTGAGCCACCCCCAAAAAAGTATATTAAAGTTTATATTCATAAACTAATTTTTAAGCCTCACTTAATGTCTGTAGGCCTTTATCTCTCAGTATCAGTGTCATGCCAGCTCCTCCAAATCCCAATCATAACAAGAATCTGAGTTTATCTCTAGAGGATGATTTAAATTTGTTTCCACTGGTACCAAATGTCTATTTTCTCTGCATAAATTATTCAGGGCAAGGGGTTGTCTCCCTGCTCCCACACAACTAACTATATAAAACTAGCATGTCATCAAGTGCATATCACTCTGAGGCTAAATCCTTCCCTGTTTATGGTTCCTTATAACTCAAAGGCAACAGTACTGTGGTGATGGTGATTAAAAAGAGTAATGCCTAACTATTACTACATCCAGCCTACAGACAAAACAGCAAAAACAGCAGCAGATATAAGAAAATATGAAAACACTTTTTATATACAGGAAAGCTACTGAAAATACTATTTCTTATAAAGCAGTGGTTTATCAACCCATAGCCCACAGGCCGCTTGTGGCCCAATCAGCACAGTTGCGGCCCATGTGACATCCTCAGGGCCAGACAGGTAGTATATATATTGTGTGGATGCAGCCCACGTAACACACAGAGAGCTCTATATGCAGCCCACAGTGGCAAATAGGTTGAGAAAGGAATAAATAAACTGTCCCACTGCCCTTATCTGTAACTCTTCTACATAGAGAAACATGAAGACACACAGAGTGTCTCAGATCCCACTAATGTCTGCTTTCATTGTACCTACACAGATCATTTGAACACCCATCCCTTCAGGTGGAGTGTTCAGGAGGCATTATGCAACTTCAACATTTCTTTAAGGTTTCCAAGCATAAATCAGGCCAGACCGTTCCCACATACTATCTAAACCAAACCTTCTTGGCTCAAAGGCAAGCTCCTGAGAGAGTTGAAACACCTTCCCAGTTCCATGCCAAACCATTCAGCTGACCGAGGTATCGATTCAGCAAAGCTCTTAAGCATGTACTTGAAGGTAAAGTTAGCAGAATGCCTCTGGAATTAGCATTTCTGAGTTCTAGGATGATGACCTGAAGTCTCTCCTTCTAAGTTCCCCAGCCCAGAGCTGGAACTATAGAACCCTTCAAAGTACTGTCATCTTTTCAGGGGTAAGCAAGAAGGAGAGGGTAAGGATTCAAGAACCATGAAAGGAAAATGGGGTAGATTTCTGCTCTCATTTATATCAGGGTAAATCCAGAATAACACCACTGAAATCAGTAAAGTTAGTCCAGATTTCCATTCAAGTAACAAAGCAAAACTGGGTTAACATCTATATAAACATGCATATATTATTTAAAGCATAGTTTGTACAGTACCTTCCACTTAATATGAGTACCAATAAATTATTTCCTATAGTTAATTTGAGCAAAACTCAGGAAACAA
This sequence comes from Dermochelys coriacea, assembly GCF_009764565.3. NCBI lineage: Eukaryota > Metazoa > Chordata > Testudines > Dermochelyidae > Dermochelys > Dermochelys coriacea. The sequence continues at coordinate 109,627,784 of NC_050070.1, forward strand.
AACATTTGTTTTGACAATAACAATGTCTCATTTTATTTTGATCCATTTTGATTTCCAAGGGCAGGTATTATTTGATCAATTGACCACTGGCTAATTAAATTGTCACTAGCCAACATTTTGGCTAGAACAATAGAAAATTGAGGCCAAGAAACACTCATGTTAATAAATGGCTATGTTAAAAGATAATAAAACAATGTGTTAACTTGTATTTATTATCATCCATTATGAGCTTCGCAGGCAGTGGTATGTACCCTTGTGCTCTTAATAATAACAAGATCAACCACTTATTTTAAGCCAAGTTATAAGAACAGACTTGATTGAAGAAGAGGAAGGCACAGTAAATGAAAAATTCACAACAAAATATTGTTATATCAAATAAAGTCACATGTAATTTGGTCAGATGTTCAATACACAGATGACAAAAAAAACCCTGCAGCCTACCTAAAGCCAGTGGAGTGGATACCTCATTCTAACAGCACAAAGAAATAACTGTTGATGAATTGTTAAAATTTTGAATTGCAAATCCTCCAGTTATGAAAAGTCCAAGAAAATTCTGATATCTAATTAAGGCTGCTTTAAAGAATTACTTTGCTATAGTAACCTCAGCAATGGAGACTGAAATCTCCTTTACAGTGTGCTGCCAGTCAAATTCTATTAAGCCACCCCTAGTGGATATTTTGCTTCTGTTGATAGAGGGTATGTACTGAAATCAAATGTGCTCATCAGGAATGAGGAAGAGGAAAAAAAGGCATGTCCGCAGGGGATATACAGAGGCCCTGATCCTGTTCCCAGAGAAGTCAATGTGAATGTTGCCATAGAATTCAGTGGGAAAAGGATTTGGCCTATGAGTAAATTGATCACTAGGTTGCACTGTTGCTCTGGAAAAACAATTCTGCTTTTATTACTTCAAAAGAGCATTTATATGGCTGTGGAAAAGAGTTACCTCCCCAAAAAAAGAGCTCAGAGCAAAGGCGTAATCTGGCGTATCCATCTATCGCTAATTAATGAATGGCCACCACTATATTTTTGTCCTTGAGTCCAAGTGATTAGCCATTTTTGGGGGTCGGTCAGGTTTTTTCAATTAGGAGGAGAAATTGATGGAGATAGGTATTTCTTAGGTGCAAAGCTATGTATTTACAAAGATTAGAAAGTACAACAGGAAGGTAGTATTCTTGCTTATAATTATAAGCCTCTTTCCAGCTAGCATTCTGCCCAAAAGAAGCTCTCTCTCATCTCCTTCCAGGGCCACACTAAGACTGTTTCTCTGGCTGTCTCCTAGCTTTTCCTGTCCCATCTGCTTCTGACACACAGACGCAAACAGCCCCTGCATTTGCATTCAGTCCCTAGGGAAATCCCCTCCACCCCCTCCATATAGCTCAGTCTTGCATGTGACCTAGTCCCTTGGGTAGTAGCTTCCATAACCTCCACTATCTGACTCCAAAATGATTTATTTCTTCTTACATTTATCCTGAGTGAAGGGTGGCTACACACCCCTCAGCCTCAGCATGGTCTGAGACTGCCTACTGGGTTTGGAAGAAATGGAATTTACCCAGAAGCAGGGAAAAAAGATCAGTTGTTAATTAGGGCTGCTGATTAATCACAGTTAGCTCATGCAATTAACTAAACAAAATTAATCATGATTAAAAAAATTAATCGCGATTAATTGCAGTTTTAGTCGCACTGTTAAACAATAGAATACCAATTGAAATGTATTAAATATTTTTGGATGTTTTTCTACATTTTCAAATATATTGATTTCATTTACAACACAGAATACAAAGTATACACAGGTCACTTTATATTTATTTTTATTACAAATATTTGCACTGTAAAAATGATAAACAAAAGAAACAGTATATTTCAATTCACCTCATACAAGTACTATAGTGCAATCTCCTTATCGTGAAAGTGCAATTTACAAGTGTAGATTTTTTTTGTTACATAGCTGCACTCAAAAACAAAACAATGCAAAACTTCAGAGCCTACAAGCCCACTCAGTCCTACTTTTCGTTCAGCCAATCACTAAGACAAACAAGTTTGTTTACATGCACAGGAGATAATGCTGCCCGCTTCTTATTTACAATGTCACCAGAAAGTGAGAACAGGCATTCTCATTAGATTTTTGTAGCCGGCATTGCAAGGTATCTACGTGCCAGATATGCTAAATATTTGTATGCCCCTTCATGCTTTGGCCACCATTCCAGAGGACATGCTTCCATGCTGATGCTCCTTAAAAAAATAATACATTAATTACATTTGTGACTGAACTCCTTGGGGGAGAATTGTATGCCTTCTGCTCTATTTTACCTGCATTCTGCCATATATTTCATGTTATAGCAGTCTCGGATGATGACTCAGCACATGTTCATTTTAAGAACGCTTTAGCGGCAGATTTGACAGAACGCAAAGAAGGTACCAAGAAGGTACCAATGTGAGAGTTCTAAAGATAACTACAGCACTCAACCCAAGATTTCAGAATCTGAAGTGCCTTCAAAATCTGAGAGGGATGAGGTGTGGCGCATGCTTTCAGATGTATTAAAAGATGTATTAAAACACTCCAATGCAGAAACTACAGAACCTGAACCACCAAAAAAGAAAATCAACCTTCTGCTGGTGGCCTTTGCCTCAGATGATGAAAATGAACGTGCATCTGTCTGCACTGTTTTGGATTGTTACTTAGCAGAACCCAACATCAGCATGAATGCATGTCCTCTGGAATGTTGGTTAAAGCATAAAGGGACATATGAATCTTTACTAGCATGTAAATATCTTGCGACGCTGCCTACAACAGTGCCATGTGAACACTTATTCTCACTTACAGGTGACATTGTGAACAAGAAGCAAGCAGCATTATCTCCTGAAAATGTAAGCAAATGTGATTGGCTGAATGAGAAGTAGGACTGAGTGGACTTGTAGTTTTGCATTGTTTTGTTTTTGAGTGCAGTTCTTTTTGCACATAATTCTACATTTCTAAGTTCAATTTTCATGACACAGAGATTGCACTATAGTACTTGTATTAGGTGAATTGAAAAATACTATTTCTTTTGTTTTTATAGTGCAAATATTTGTAATAAAAATTAATATAAAATGTGCACTGTACACTTTGTATTCTGTGTTATAATTGAAATCAATATATATGAAAATGTAGAAAACATCCAAAAATATTTAAATAAATTGTATTCTATTATTGTTTAACAGTGTGATTAATCGCGATTAATTTTTTAAATTACTTGGCAGCCCTATTGTTAATGCTTGGCCTTAAACATCAGAGGAGGAACTCACACAGTAAAAGGACACTTAGGAAGGAGAGGGAAAGGGGCATGCTTTCAAAGTAGAGAGGTACTTTTTAAATGCAGGACCAGCTGAGGAAGAAGGAAAGTCTCTCCAGAGAAGAGGAATAGGATTCAGGATTCAGAAGAGAAGCCATATTTTGCGGGAGTGGGAGATCTTGGATTCTTTAGAGGACTCTGACCTAAGCCCAAATGTTTTATTGTTTGTCTGGATCTGTATCTTTCTTGATCTATGTAAACAGTGATTGGGTTTGGAGACTGTTGCAGAGCTTGTGTGGCCACTTGCTTCCACTATCATGCACAAGTTAGAACTCCAGAGAAGGATATACTTAAGCAACTGGGATGTCTGGGGTGGGGGGAGGTCACATTGGGCCTGGGGATCAAGGGCAGACATGTTTTTGTGAAGGGGTAACAGACAGCGAGTCTGTGCCCAGGAAGTGTGCCAGACAGACCTAGGAAAGAGACAAGGCTGGAGCCTCTTGGGGAAATATAATATTAGGTATAATATTGCTTTCCCCTTTCCTGTACCTTAGCTTAGCTCTCTGTTGCAGTATGACCAGAGTTTAGTCTTTTCAAGGTTTTGATTTATATATATTATACACCTTTAAAACTCTGAGAGAGCAACAAAATCTCTAAAGGAAAAAAGTTTACTATGTCTATGTGTGTGTGTGTGTGTGTGTGTGTGTATTATTTGCATAACAGTTTGCTTATAACCCATGAAACTCTTATGAATATTATCAACAACAACTTTCAGGGGGTTTTCCTTTGTTACTTCCAAAGTTCAAATGCAGCACATGCACACACACACACACACACACACACACACACACACACACACACACATACTGCCCCAGGTTTCTTCTCTGTCTCTCAGAGACAGAGGTGGTGTCTTGTCTTTTTGTAGGGCCTGCCCCTCCTTAAAGTTGGGAAATAAGTGTCAGTCACATGGTCTCTTTCAAATTCCATTTGAATCTTCACAACAACAAAAAGAAAAGGAGTACTTGTGGCACCTTAGAGACTAACAAATTTATTTGAGCATAAGCTTATGCTCAAATAAATTGCTGTAGCTCACAAAAGCTTATGCTCAAATAAATTTGTTAGTCTCTAAGGTGCCACAAGTACTCCTTTTCTTTTTGTGGATACAGACTAACATGGCTGCTACTCTGAAACTTTCACAACAACAGTTTGCAATTTGCAGACAGCCTTAAGCAAATTCTAGTCATCTTCTTCTTCCAGTGGGGTAAGTGAGCCTGCAGTCTGAGTCCAACAAAACTGGCAGAGTCCCTGGAACACAGTCCTTACAGCAGACCCGTCTGTTTCTTATACTGCTCTATTGCTAAGTTCTTCAGTCTGGCTCCCACTCCTCTATTTATAAACGCCTTCTCCTCCCCTGGAGTTTGGTTCCACTCTCAGAGTGATTATGAAGGTGTTCCAGCAGGCTGCTTGCCCACAATGAAAATCACCCATGTCGGTTCAGATAGCCTATTGCCAACCACAATCTTGAGATTCTGGCCCATCCAGCACTCACCTCACCTGGCTCTGGCAAGTCAGCAGGCATACAGAGTCCCCAAAACAAAAAACAAGAAACAATGTATCCTCCCCATGGTTTCTGCCATTGTTTAGACTACTAAATGGTGAATACAAGCCATGTGGGTCACACCCACTCAGACACAGGAAGTTTAAAGCATATGGACTCAGTATGTGAGGCACAAACACAGCAGCATGATGCGTGCCCAACAAGGAGAGCACCACCAGGGCCATGTCATAGGCCCTTTTCAAATGTTTCAAGTTGAGCCTCTGAAAAGTGAGGTATCCAAAGTTAGAGGCCACTTTTGAAAATGTGGACCTTAGTTTGTACTGGCTCCACTGTCTTTCAGCATGGGCCAGCCCCCCTTCTGATGGCTCTTTATCATACCTCTCACTAGTGTCTCATTAAAAGGCATAGCACTCATTTGAGACCAGAACTTTCCTTAGTCCCACATCAACTTCCTGTTATTTCATTGTTTAGTCCTGTGAATGCTCAGCCTCAGAGAGGGGAGATCATGAGAATGAGGTTATAGCAAATGTTACTTGTAAGAAAGAAAGAGTGTTTCATCATTTTTGGCATCCTGCTCTCTTTTTTTTGTTGTATCCCGCATTTGGGTCCTGGACTCACCTTATGAAAAGGCCAGTGTCATGTCACAGGACCTTGGAAATCTGAGAGCTAAGCTCTTTACTCTAAGTCTATCTCAGGTCTAAAAGCTTGTAGTCTGGAGCTCATTCTCGCAGGGTTTCTGTGAACTGCCTGTCAAATTCGTGTGCTGAGGTGAACGGGCTCATCAAAGCTTGCGACTTATCTTTGTCTTTATTTGTCTTATATTTGTCAACCCATTAGGCTCATGATGAAGGGTGAACTGTGCAAAACTATCACTGAGACAACAGGAGAGTGCTTCTCAAGTTTTCCTCCATTGATTTTAACTAACCTTGCACTTGGCTTTTCAACCTTGCGGAGCGTGGGGAAAACTCTTCGTTATTAAAAAATGAATAAGAATTTGAGTTTGTTCAGCAACATTTCCACAGGTCTCCAAACTGGAGCATTCATATGCATCTTTCTAACCTATGCCTGTGTGGCTTATATGTCCCCCTCTCAGCTACAGAGCTTGTAAGAGAGAACACACACAATCCACTAAACAAATAGCAATATTGTGCCCTTTTATTTGAAGCTCAAGAGTGCTTTACAACCATCAGTAAATTTAGCCTCACAATAGCCCGGTAAGCCAGCAAATTTCAGGAGGCAATCACTACTACTCCAATGTTACTGATGCAACCGAGGCATGCTGAGTTTAAGTGACTTTCCCACAGCTGATCTAACTACAGTAGAGCCAGGTGTAGCGAGGCAGTTTGGGTTCAGCTGTTCATACATCTTGTACCCACTGAGAGCCAAAAAAACTCAAAGTAAAATTCAGGGAAAACCACTGGTCAAAACCATGCAAAACTGAGAGCCAAATTCTCTGCTGAGGTAAATCAGGACAGCGCCATTGAAGTACATGGAGCTGCACCAATTTACACCATCAGAAGTTTGGGAGAGTAACAGCTTTGCATGGTTTTGATGCAGAACTGTACATGAGACAATGTTCACTCAGACTAGAGTAAGGTTTTCAAGCTTTGTGCACTCAGCAGCTTCCTAAACCTTAGTGATCCTATCAACAAAGAGGAGATAAGTTTAGATTAATAGAGAGCCTGAAACCAGGAGAGTTTTGTGTCTTTTGTGGTATAATAATTATATTATTATATTGCAGTAGTGTGCAGAGGCCTCAGTCAGGACTGATGTCTCATTGTGATTGGAACTGTTCAAAAATAGGGCTACATTGCCGAAAACAAAATCTAGCCCACAGAGGCAGACAAGGTCCCTGCCCCAAAGAGATTACAACTGATCCTGCAAAGATTTAAGTACACACTTAAGTCAGTAGAACTACTCACAATGCATAAAGTTAAGCACGTGCTTAAATCTTTACAGGATTGAGGCCTATGAAATTTCCCTACATGGAGAAATTTATGGAGAGGCTGTAGCTGTGCCCTCCCATCCTTTCACTCATTTCTTCTTATGCAACACTGCACATGAAACCTCCCACAGCCCTTTACTGAGGTCTGAGAATTGCAGCAGAGCATGTTACAGAGCTCAGTCTCCATTTCCCAATGCACAAGGCCGGGCTAGTTGGTGCAACAGAGGAAACCCTCTCCTCCCAGGAGCTGAAAATGCTACCTCTATGACGTTCCCAACCTTTTTTTAGCCTGGGAGCAGAGAACAAAGTATTAGTCATGAACATGAGCTTCCCAACCCCTGATAGTGATAGATTTAAGGCTAGATAGTGCAAACCTTACTCATGTTAGTGAGCACATGACTATTTCCACGGATGACAGCAACCTGAGCAAGAGTGCACAACCTGGCCCATTACAAGTATGCATGTTTTCTTTTTAAACAAGTGAAAATTTAAAAGTGAAATATTTAAATCACACAAACAAATCTAATAATTCCCCTGGACTCTGGACTTCCCACCAAAAGTGGCAGTTTCCCATTCACGTCCCCTCATCCCAGCTGCCCTGCAACCTCCCTGCAGGCCCTCCACAGAGCTGAGATTAGCTCAGTTTCACAGGAGCTGTGCGGGCACATGAAGCAGCCGGCCCTGAATGGCAGCTCTCTTAATAACTTCAATCCCTGTGGCATGCGCCACAGAACTTTTTCAATTATTATTAGCCAAGATCCCTCTACGACCAGAATTCCCCTTTCCCCACCAGAATTACAGAAGCTAAGATTCAGTGAAGAAGGGTGAGAGAGAAGGAAAGAAAACGTAGAAGGCAGCTCTTCAAGTTAATATTTGTAATTTGCAGTAATAAATTACATGTGCCTGACAAACAATGGAGGGTTACATTTGCCCACAGTTTGAAATTCCCCCTCAAACAAACAAAAACTTGAAGTGAGAACCCAGGCTAAATGTCTCTTGAAGAAGAAAAGGGGCAGGGGGAACCACACACCCAAAGAATATTCAATGCAAAAGCAATAGGTCTAGTGTTCTCCTTTACAGTCTGTGAAGAAGCCTACTCAGATCTGCCCCCCACCATCATTGAATTAAAAGGGAAAAAAATCTGTGAACCATCAAGTCAACCCACACTGGCAGCACTCCACTGCTTGTCTAGGAGCCAAATCTCTATAGTTTATCTAAGGCCATAAAAGTGGCTTTTGAAACCATTAGGGTTCATGCCCAAATCCTGTTACAGATAAGAAGGTTTGTACACTCGTCACTTGGGCTTTATTATTCAGAGTGCATGCCTTGGCATTGCAAATTTAAAAGTCCCAGCTGAGGCATGACGAAGTCAAATGACCCGCCCAAGGTCACACACAGCAAGGGGCAGAGTTAGAAACAGAACCCTGGTCTCCAGACTCCTTGCTCCTGCGCTAACAACTAGACAACACACACTCCCTAACCCCTAAGTCATTATTGTACTTCTGCTCAAAAGTACTCCCCATAATAATCTATTGGCATCAACTTTTCTCTTTCATTTTCACTTGGGGCAGGAGATAGGAGAGTATTTGTGTGAGGTTAAGGGGGAGAGGTCCCTGCTCACTCTCCTGACCAAAGTGCAATGACATAGTAGTGACTATATAGCCACTTAGTTAGTCACTATGGCAAGGGAGTAGCCCTGAGGAGGTTGCGCTCCACCTTCTATGAGGGCCCATCACTGTCACAGGCTGTGACTACCCAAACACATACATGAAAAGGAATTGACACCTGACATATGGTAGAGACTGGGCTTAAACGAAGCATAGCGTATGTCATAGAATCATAGAATATCAGGGTTGGAAGGGACCCCAGAAGGTCATCTAGTCCAACCCCCTGCTCAAAGCAGGACCAAGTCCCAGTTAAATCATCCCAGCCAGGGCTTTGTCAAGCCTGACCTTAAAAACCTCTAAGGAAGGAGATTCTACCACCTCCCTAGGTAACGCATTCCAGTGTTTCACCACCCTCTTAGTGAAAAAGTTTTTCCTAATATCCAATCTAAACCTCCCCCATTGCAACTTGAGACCATTACTCCTCGTTCTGTCATCTGCTACCATTGAGAACAGTCTAGAGCCATCCTCTTTGAAACCCCCTTTCAGGTAGTTGAAAGCAGCTATCAAATCCCCCCTCATTCTTCTCTTCTGCAGACTAAACAATCCCAGCTCCCTCAGCCTCTCCTCATAAGTCATGTGCTCTAGACCCCTAATCATTTTTGTTGCCCTTCGTTGTACTCTTTCCAATTTATCCACATCCTTCCTGTAGTGTGGGGCCCAAAACTGGACACAGTACTCCAGATGAGGCCTCACCAGTGTCGAATAGAGGGGAACGATCACGTCCCTTGATCTGCTCGCTATGCCCCTACTTATACAACCCAAAATGCCATTGGCCTTCTTGGCAACAAGGGCACACTGCTGACTCATATCCAGCTTCTCGTCCACTGTCACCCCTAGGTCCTTTTCCGCAGAACTGCTGCCGAGCCATTCGGTCCCTAGTCTGTAGCGGTGCATTGGATTCTTCCATCCTAAGTGCAGGACTCTGCATTTATCCTTATTGAACCTCATTAGATTTCTTTTGGCCCAATCTTCCAATTTGTCTAGGTCCTTCTGTATCCTATCCCTCCCCTCCAGCGTATCTACCACTCCTCCCAGTTTAGTATCATCCGCAAATTTGCTGAGAGTGCAATCCACACCATCCTCCAGATCATTTATGAAGATATTGAACAAAACGGGCCCCAGGACCGACCCCTGGGGCACTCCACTTGACACCGGCTGCCAACTAGACATGGAGCCATTGATCACTACCCGTTGAGCCCGACAATCTAGCCAGCTTTCTACCCACCTTATAGTGCATTCATCCAGCCCATACTTCCTTAACTTGCTGACAAGAATGCTGTGGGAGACCGTGTCAAAAGCTTTGCTAAAGTCAAGAAACAATACATCCACTGCTTTCCCTTCATCCACAGAACCAGTAATCTCATCATAAAAGGCGATTAGATTAGTCAGGCATGACCTTCCCTTGGTGAATCCATGCTGACTGTTCCTGATCACTTTCCTCTCCTCTAAGTGCTTCAGGATTGATTCTTTGAGGACCTGCTCCATGATTTTTCCAGGGACTGAGGTGAGGCTGACCGGCCTGTAGTTCCCAGGATCCTCCTTCTTCCCTTTTTTAAAGATGGGCACTACATTAGCCTTTTTCCAGTCATCCGGGACTTCCCCCGTTCGCCACGAGTTTGTCACCACATTCCATTACATGATTGTCACCACATTCCATTACATGATTTCGTTGTTTGTTCACTGGCTGGTCCTAAATGCTACACTCGTGAAATTGGTTTATAGAGTAACATATTGGCTTGTGTGTGGGGCTAAACTGCCTTATGCTGGATGGAATGTCACACCCACTCAGATGTACATGGTCATGTTGTTCTCCAGGAGAGATGAGCACACAAAGACGGTATAAGACTTACTATTACTGCAGTTAACACAACAGGCCTACATACATTTTCCCAGCCTAGGGTGTGTGAGAGAGAGAATCTGTGATTTCCTGCTTGTAGTAAGAAATGGTTTTAAGGGGGAAGAGGGCAGAAGTAAGGGATGGGTGGGGAGACACAAGAAAAGAAATGGTGGTGGTTCTTGTTAATCTACTCTTTGAAGAAACCTGTGAGATCTTATGAAAGGAAGGAGGAAAGCAAAGGAGTTGGGCAGATGTTTTCAGAGGGAGTCAAAGCTTGAGAGAAAAGCAACAAGGATTTTGGATATGAGCTTCAATGAGGGTGGAAAATAGAGTCCAGTGATCAGTAGCAAAAACCTTAAAAACCTATTAGCTGCAATCAATAGCAACTCTTGGGGTTGTGGAGCTCTGGCATCCTTAGGTTTACTGCTATCTATATGGTTGCCTAGAACTCCCAGAATATATACAGCGGCCTGTGCCCCTCAAAGAGCAGATCTAGTAATAATCCAGAAATGCCCCCAGTCTGCCCACCCCTCAGTGTTTTTTCTTTCCTGCTCATCCATTCTGTTCCTTCCCCGTTTGCTCAGAGCCTAGCACCATGCTATAGGTTATCAAAGCTCTTGCCAGAGGTCTTTCCCTAATGGCTCTCCCCCCGTGTCACTTGTCATGCTCCTGGCACACAGGTTGGCTTGTGTATAAGCTTCAGAGCCTTTGGGTTTCCCTGGCAGATGTGAGGAGGGCTGTGGTCACGAGAAGGTCAGAGGGTTCAGCCTTAGGTTGGGAGACAGCTGGACAGAGCCCTACCTATCTATCTTTGCACTAGACCTTGGATAACAGAGAGCCAACCCTGCAATAAAGGAGGCTGGCTATGTGTTCAAGGAATGGCACTTCTGCAGGACTCAGAGGTTTGGCAGTCCAAGAGCATGTAGGGCCATGGCAAGAAGCATGCTGAAAAGAGCAAGCTGTGCTAGAAATCATGTTTTAGTAGGTCACAAGAATAAAATTGCGTGTATAAGGACTTAGTTATCCCTATGAACAGAGAGGCTAGATGGACCCGTGCCATCCAAGTGCTCTGAAACAGAGATTTGGTATTGGAAAAAACTGTTCACTAATGTACAGATGTAAATTTTTCACAACAAGGTGGAAACAGTATCAGAAATAACAATATTGGCATCTGCCTCAGGACAGTTGCTACCTTCTTACAACTTTCTTTCTTTCTTTCTTTTTTTTTTTTTTTTGCATCTGGTTCCATTTATGACTCATACTTCCCAAACAAGCCATATGTTGCTGCAGAAGGCCTTTAACTTTGCTTGATTCATATTGAGCTGTATCCCTGGCTCTCACCCAAATAAATGTAATAGAAAAAGTGGTTTTATCAAAAATAAAAATGAAACCCCATTTGCACCGAGATTTAATTAGCAGCCAGTAAGTCATTTTGGTGTTGAAAGCATGCACACTCCTGTTTTGATAGAGGCTGATTTGCACCTTCAAACTCCATTGTAACATTGCATTAGTTCAGAGATGCAGAGATGCCAAGGCCAGAAGAGATCAATCACTGTGATCATCTCATCTCACCCGCTGTACAACACAGGCCATACAACTGCCCCCAAAATAATTCCTAGAGAAGATCTTTCAGAAAAACATCCAGTCTTGATGTACAAATTGTCACTGATGGAGGCCCCAACCCCGCTCCCTGGCAGGAGTGCTGGAGCAGGGCAAGCCCTGGTCCCTGCTCCCCAGCAGTAGCTCAAGGGCCAGATTAAAATGTCTGAAGGGCTGGATTCGGTCCCCGGCCGTAGTTTGCTCACCCCGGTCTAAAATCAGGAGTTGGCATTATATTAAAACACTCTGAATATAAATGATTAAACCATCGTCACTGCTGATGTTCCAGAAACTGAAAAGCCAAAAAATAAAATGGAATAAAAAAAAATCAACCATACTATTTTAAAACAGTCAGGCGTCTTTGTATTTCAATTGCCCTCTGTTTGAATTGTAATTCTTGGGTATTGTGCATCTGAACAACAAATTGTTGTGTAACATATTCCTTTAGGTACAATTGACTTCGCAGTATATGGTACTTTTGGTATTATATGGAACATCTTATTTTTAAAAAAGCATCAGAGGGATTAACAATAGTCCCCTCTTCTGGGAAATCTCACTGGAGATGCCAGGAAACTCTGAAAGGTTCACCTTATAGAATTTCCAACTATTTACCAGGAGAGTATAGGAGATGTAGAATGGGCAGTGGGGCTGTTCAACCCTGCATCTCCTGAGGAGCAGAGAACAGGAGACATCTCTGCATCACTCTGATGCTCCCCATTGGCAGCACGGTTCCTGCAGGAGCTGTTCTGCCACTCTAGCAGCCAAAGAGAAACCCCAGCCAGAGTTAATGCTGCTTTAAGCAGCATTAACTCTCACTTGGATTTGTGCATGCAAATCCACAGGGTTAGCACAGGGCAATGCCCAGACAGTGGCTGATCCTTTGCTGTAAAGCCTGGCAGAGACCCAATTCCACAGAGCTCCAACAGCAGTAGTTTCATGGGGTCCCAGAGAGAGGGAATAACACCACAGAACTGTTGCTCCCCCAACTTTCTATTCCCTTCCAGGCTCCAGTCCCCTGTAATAAGTGATACAGCAGGTAAGCAGATGTACTTATCCTACAACACTCCTAAAGAGAGATCTGTTTGATCTCAGCACCTTCCTGCTCACAGCAGGACCATAGGAAATAAAAATGGAAAAAAACTATTCGTCCAGTTAGCCCCTTTTCTGCCAGTGAAGGAGTATTACCTCCAGTGTCCATATTTCCCTCCGACTTTGTGTAGAAAACTATAGTATTAAAAGTTCACTTTCTCCTCTGTAGCACGTCCACAAAAAACTTGTGAAACAGACCTCAGGTGAAGATCAGGCAGTCTTTCTGTAGCAATCCCACATTTAATTGTTAAAATGTCAAATATAAAACGGAGAGAAAAAAGCTAGTCACGGAAATTCTTTAATCTCCACTTTATCATTCTCATTTTTCCTGGCAGTGAAATTAAGCAATTTCAACCATAAATGTGCTTGCTTGCTTACTTTTTTGATAAACATGGATGCTGAGCAGGGAAGAGTGATTATAAAAAATGCCAAATGGAGCTGAAGCCCCAAATGTTTTCAGACTCAGTTATGGAGAAGTACAATTTTTAAGGGCCATATTTTCAAATGTGCTCAGTAATTGAAAACAAGTGCTCAGCACTTTTGAAACTGATCACTTCACTTAGGTGCTTAAATGAGAGCAGTTCAGCTCTCTTGAAAATCTGGGTCTTGAAATATTCATTACCTATTGCTAACTCTTTGGAGATCTTGAACATAGGCACTAAAAACAAGCACACAGGCCCTGCCCTAAGTATTCATTCGGCTTGCAGTCTGGAAAGTGTGAATGTTTGAAACGTGCCATTGTCCGTATGCTTTGAAAATACACAGGGTATTCATGCAAACAGTTTGTACAGTTATGGCCCACTGTCACACACACAAGTTTAGGGCCCATGCGTGCTACCATTGAAGGCCCTGGTAAAATCCCTATTGACAACAGGAACAGACACAGTCCACTAAGTCTCAAGGAGGGGAAGGAATGGAAAGGACTGTAAAGTGCTGAGCACCCTCTCTTCCCTTTGTTTTGGGTGGCAGTGAGAGTGCTCAGCAGTACCTTGTAGAAATGAGCCCTCACAGCCCAATCCTCCTGCCATTGAAGTGAATGTTAAAACTCTCATTGGATTCAATAGTGTCGGATCAGGCCTAAAATGACCATCCTTGCCTTTATCCTCGCTGTGAGGAGGGAAAAGAAATTGTATTTTGCCGCTAGCGTTTCTTCACCTATTTGGGTCTGCGTGTGCCTCCATATACGTTAACACTTACAGGTTTGTCTCAGAATAGTCATGTCAATTAGTGGATGTCACTCATCTCTGAAGAATGTGACAAGGCGGTTTATGTGGTAATGTCGTTTTGTTTTTAATTAAGCTTGTGGCTGATTACGTTCCTCCAGTCACTGTCTGCCTCAGGATGAATACCCAAATAAAGCTGAAACACAGCGATACCCAGTGGAGCAAGAAATCATTACTACTTACATTTCTACCTCTATTTTTGCGAACATTCCTCTCTCTAGCCTGCTGCCAAACCTATGACCAACCGAGCTGGTGTAGGTGTATCTACTCTACTCCGGTGCAGGTGTATCTTCAAGCCGTTTCTCAGCTGGTGTAAATCAGCAAAGTGCCACTGAAGTCAATGGAGCTACACTGATTTACACGTGCTAAGGATCTCACCTATATAGGCCTTACCTTACTAGATGGTTACTTTTATAGCACACAGGAATGTACAGTACTACAGGAGGCAATTTACATTCTTTAAAATCTCTGTGACAATGACACTAAGGGTCTGGAGGCCACTTATTCCCAGTGTAAAGGGCAGCACAAGGCCTCAAATCCCAACTAAGCCCTATACGAGGACTAACGTGGTGCATAGGTCTCATGCTGGGCCTCTCACAGGTGTGAATTTAATCCATCAGCACCAGTCATACTCTAAGACAGGGTTGCCAACCCTCCAGGATTGTTCTGGAGTCTCCAGGAATTAAAGATTATGTCATGTGATGAAACCTACAGGAATACGTCCAATGAAAATTGGCAACCCTGTTCCAAGATGAGATCTTTAGCTTTACCATGTATTTGATTTCAGTTGCGTACCTATCATACAGCCATAGACCTTTACAAAAGTTTAAAGACATTGCAAAAAATCTGTTCCGGCTACAAAAAATAGCAGCCACACTTACAGAGCTCTCTCCTCACACACAAAGGAAAGAAATGCTAAAGAGGAACCTTCCTCACCTAATACAATTCCCCAAGAGTAGCCTGTGTAAATACATAGTCCATGTAGGTCTCACATATGGACAAAGGCAAAGTAATTAAAAAAGCTGATCTCCATACTTAATTCTGCCTGTCATGCCAAATCTAGAACTCAGGTGGCTGATGTAGAGCACACAAAGCCCAAAAGAGTGATATTAGGGCTATTCAAACTGTTTAACACTTAAGTATTAAATTGGGCTTCCAGAAAACATATGTACAAAACCTGCAATAGAGTCTGCAATTCAGGAAATGGAGGGCACATCCAAGTATTGTCACAGTAATATACTCAATTGACACAAATGCACGTGGTCTTGGCTGCCTGTGTATGTATGTGATTTACAACCATAAATGTAAAAAATTTGGTGAGAATTAATTGCATGGAAGAGTGGGCAGGTGTTTGCACTGCATTTGCTAGATTTACTTGGAAGACTTTCTTTAGAGCTTCCAGAGCATATTAATTAGGATTTCCAAAAGCACCTAAATGACTTAGGAGGACAAGTGTCATTGACTGAGTCTGCCTAAGGCATTTTGAAAAGCCCATCCATTTTGTCAATGTGTCCTAATATGGGAAATGTCAACGTGCAGATATTTAACACGGCACAGGACATGGTAGCTGCCTTAGTGTGCGTGTAACACTAAAGTTGTGATTGTGCAGGTAGTAATGTGGGGCACATCCCACCCTTTTCTTTGCTGTCACTAAAGGTGAATAGGTACTGACACTGCTATGGTGACCCTATTCTGAGACGAAAGGAGGCAGGGAGCTTGGCAGGGGTCTGTTTCACCCTTGGCCCTTATGTAAAAGTTGTATAGATTACATAAGAAATCAATAATCTTCCAATATAATAGGTAATTATATCCCTGCTTTAGAATTCTATAGGATTTTTCAAAACTCCCATGGAAAAGAAAATATTCCCTATTAAATTTTTATATTTTCTCAGAGTAATTTCTGTAGTACCCAATTAAATCTCTCTGTATTAAATCTCTTCCTTTCAGCCTTATTAATTTCTGGAAGATTTTTACATAAGAGCATGTACATCTCAGAGCTACTCTACTGGGCTCCATCCACCTCAGTCACACAGAGGGGCTAGGAGGTGACCAGCACCATGTGACTAAGGCTGGGTAAGGAAAGGGGCATGAAACAGTGCATCTGTAAGTATGTATTTCCGCCAGCCAACCTCCTAAAATCAATAAGAGTTTGGAATCTAACCGGCTTGGGTACATTGGAAAATCCCACAAAGTGCCCATCTGCAACTTTAGGTGCCTAAATAATTTTGAGAAACTCCCCCTAGGTCACTTTTGAAAATTGGAGTTCGGGTTCTATGTCACTTAGGTGCTCTTGAAAATTTTATCCCAAGTGTCTGCATTAGGTTCATTTTTCAATATTTTTTCATAGCATAAAAATAATGATCCATTCCTACTACATACTTAGCACTTGTAGAATGATTTATGTTTTTCAAAGCACTGTATAAACATTAACTCGTTAAAACATATCATCAATATTAAAATAGAAAGTATCTGAAACCATTTCTGGAGTTGCTTCACTTTAACCAAAAAAAATCCCAAGTAATTTCAATGATACTTGATCAACAGTTATAAAAAAAAATTGCTCCCAGGCTGAGAAGTTGAGTGACAAATCGCAGCTGCAAATTAATTAAAACAAGCACACTGTAAGTCCAGCAATAGAGGGGGGTCTTATATTGGAAATGTTAATAGACCTTTTTTACCACTGTGGCACTCCTGGACTCCATTCTAATAAAAATATGTGTCATTATTTGTCCACTGTGCAGGGCATTTTGTTCTTAAGTGAATTAATACAGTAAAATGCACCTCAGCAGGGTAACAACTTTTTTGCCAGATAGGATTTTTTTTAATTTGTTTATTACAGACTCCTTTTTATACAGGTGCCTGATGCTGTATGCATCGTGGCTCCAACTAGATATCCTGCTTCTCCTCTCTTCAGGTTTAGATGAGCCAGTTCCTGGCATGGATACAACTTGGTAAACCTCCCATAAGCACCTGGAATAGCATACTGAAATGGAAATAATAGGGCAGATCCTCAGCTGGGGCAAATTGTGACAACTGGGGACCTGCTCCAACTTCATTGTTGGAAAATAAGATGTACTATGATGATAGCTGATAGGAAGGCAAAGTGTGATCTGCGTTTTCAGCTGTTGCACCTATACATAAGCCCTCCTACTGACTACTAAGCCAGGTGTTTAGGAATAGATGGCACAGAGAATTTACTATCATGCTAAGTAAACTTCACAGATAAACTTGGCAAATTCAAAGAACACATGAAAAGTAGACATCTCATTCACATAACTGTATATTTATTTCTTTTTAAAGAACACTCCTTAATTGTATTGTAATTCAATATACAAACTTGGTTTCACAGAATTATAATATACTAAATAGCACAAAAGATAACCCATATTTTTCTTGGGTTTTTTCGTGTGTATGCTGGTGGCAGTGGTAACCTATCACACCTTCAAACATATAAGCAGGGGTTCCTCCTGACTGTCCCCCACTGACTGAACACCAATCCAGATGATGTCCTAAAGAAGCCGTATTCTTGAAGAACAAGAATACTTCCTTGCCCCTGAACTCTGCGGATGTCCGCAGTTGTAGTTCTCTCCCTCTGGCCAGGAGGGCTGAGACTACAGTTGTGGTGTTCTTCCTCCTGGCAGAAAGGAGGACAGGTAGTCTCCCCTAAAGCTGAAATCAATATCATTGTGGGGATTGATGAGCTGGTGGTGCTCGGGAGCAAGTGTCCATCTTCTTTTCTCCCTGCACCCACATTCCCACCATTCTAGACCCCAAGTGTG
The DNA here is from genome assembly GCF_009764565.3 of Dermochelys coriacea. Lineage (NCBI taxonomy): Eukaryota > Metazoa > Chordata > Testudines > Dermochelyidae > Dermochelys > Dermochelys coriacea. The sequence continues at coordinate 109,645,750 of NC_050070.1, forward strand.
ACCCCACTGCAATCCACCTAAGCTTCAGTTTGTGCAGAGACACCCAAGGTTACTCCCAAACTTGAGTCTCCCACACGCAGCGCACAGCACTGCTTGCCAAGCTATTGGGCCAGCCGACAACCAAGTTCTATAGACTTAGATGTTCTTTGTCACCTCGTTTTTAAAGACACTCCAGTATAGGTATGTGTTGACCTATGGCCTGATCCTGCTTTCCCTGAAATCAATGGCACAACTCCCATCACCTTCAATGAGAGCAGATCAAACCCCTAGTGTCCAAATCAGTTACATATAATTGTACCAGTGATGCACTTGTACATATTTACATGGGGTGGAATGTTTTCCCATTTTTTTAAAAGGAGAATATATAGATCAACATGTTCACATAAGACCAAATACTTTTAATATATTTATAACTGTTTTATAAAGCTTTGAAAAAAGTCACAATAGCACATTGTTTTACTTTAATGCTTTACGGTACTATCAATTTAAAATCACAATCAGCACTTAAGTTATAGTCAATCCAGCAAACAAGAGACAAAAAAATTACAAGAGTTAAGAACTGGCTGATACATCCTTTATCTTTTTTTTAAACTAATGCATAAGTGCAGAATAAGATAAGATACTCTAGTTTAAATATCTTGTTTACAATATACATTTTTGTTCTAATTACGCAACAGTAAATCCCATGCTTCACATAGAAAAGCAATCCACAACATTAAGAAAAAAATTTACAATTTATGAAACAAAGTAAATAAATATTAGTATTACAGAATCAGAGCTGTACATAAAAGCTTTTCAATTTTAATCATATAAAAATATGCTTTTAGTGCAACCTCACATATATATTGATGATGTTTTGCTTTACATCATTTAGATCCAAGTGTCCAAAAAAGGAAAGAAATTACATTTATTACAAAGCAGATACACAAATTCTAAAATATGTACAAATTACTGCTAAAAAAATGCTTATAAGAATATAAGCAAAGTAAAGAAAAGGCACAAACATCTGTACAATTTAAAAGTACCAGACCCAATAAGAATTTCAAATTTCATTTTGGTCAGGCTCATGATGACTTGTCATTTTATCTAATTCTTTTGATATAACAAAAGTATATATAATTGCAAACTACTGTAACTTAGGACAGGCATGCTGTAAAGTTGAATACTTCTACCTCTAGAAAAAAAGGGGGTGGGTGGATAAATGTATGGGTAAAAGTCTCCAGGCATCTCAGATCAATGCAGTTTGCTCTTCTCAGATGATGCATCTTTTCTTTCCTGTGTGCTTGATGGAGATTCTTTCCTGCTGTGAAAGCCTAACTGTCTGACATCTACACCGCTCTTGTTATAAAAGGTGGAATGAGCTAGTGCAGTCTGTGATGTACCAAAACTGTCCTTTTCACCACTGTGCAAGTCAGGATGGGTGGCTGAAGCACAGGCCTGGCCTGGTTCAGATCCACTAAAGTGTTTAATGCTAAAATGTGCACTTTCTAAGGGATTCTGATAAGGCTCAGAAGCCCTCTGCGGCTGCTCTGCCCCATGCAGTACGGCTTCTTCTGTGGCAATTCGCAGAGAGGCTATGGCTTTTGTACAAGTCTGTATGTTTTCCTCCTGTTCCCTTTCTGTAGCTATAAAACTGTCTTCTGAAGTGCTTTGTTTTAGCAATGGAGAGGAGGATACATTGGATGGAACAGCCGGGTGCAAAATGTGAGGAGAGGTACATTTCTCATGGTGCTTAGAAATAATATAGGATTCTTTTGTAATGGTTTCTGAAGTTACTCTTTGCTTTTCCTCAGAGCTCTCCTTCTGCAGGGGCAAGATAGATGGAGGATGTAAATCTGATAGGGCCATAGGTACTGAATGGACCATTTGGATACCTCCAATGGGCATCATGGGGATAGGTGCTCGGATTTGTTGCTGGGAGTGTAATGGAAGGTGACTGAAGACATAATCATTAGGACCCTCAGGGAACAGGCTAGACCCATGATGGTTCGAAATTCCTTTTTCTCCATACATACTGAAGTAAGGACCCTGAGACAACCCTTTTCTCTGTAAACAGAAAAACAACAACACAGTCAGCAAAATCACTCCTGAAGCTTCCAAACCTACCAATTTCTCTTTTACGTGGTGTATGTAAAATAATGACCTTCTGTTCATATAGAAACTTTCATCCAAATGGATCTCTTAAGCACTTTGTAAACTCTACTCTCTGCTTAAACAAGGTACATAAGGTATATGTAGGGTTCATGTTGTTCAGCACTGAAAGGCGACTCCCTCTGAAGTGACATGTGGCAGCTGTTACAGTATTTTAGGTCAGCAAATGAAGAACGCAATAGTCAACTGAAACTGCAGAGGGAATTTTAGGGAGATAGACTCTATTGCCCCAGGTGAAATTGGGCTGGGGCCTCACGGTTAACACCCCTATTTTTGCAAAGTGTGTAAATTCCTACAGCGCTGGTGTTGGCAGTCTGCATTTGGTATCAGTGCCTTACTGCTGGGAAATACCCTTTTTAGTAAAAGAAAAATTACACTTACACACACACACACACACACACACACACACACACACACACACACACTTTAGTTCTGGCAAAAGGTGCTGGGCTGCTGGACTGAAGCCAGAAAGAATAAAACCCTCTGTTTCACAAAACAGGTATGGCACAGGTAACATCAGAGCCATCTTCCCCAGAGTGTCCTAGCAACGTGCCTCACCCCACACCATCTCTTTGTTGAAAGGACATTTCTATTTCCAGGGCTGTTGAATCCTTGGCCTCCATGCAGAGCTGGCAAGTATTCACACAGTGCTAAATACAATGGCGGCTCAATCCTGATATTGTCCTCTAGGCACTACTCCAATATAAATATGAAACAACCATAAGAAGGGTGCCAATGGATTGCCAGTTGAAGTGTGGTTTTGTGACACAGGCACTTATCTGCTTGGAATGGGATTGAGGGATTTTCCACAGGCCACTGTACTGCAATCATAAGATACTGACTTTTGGTCTTTCTACACCAGGTCCTATCTTGAAAGAGCAACCCAGAGTTGAAAAGCTAACCTCCAGTCCATACTAACCACATCCTGAGCTGCTTGAAGCCCCCTTTTTGGTCTCTTCATTTCTCCCATTTGTTTTTTATTTGATGATTACATATTGCTTATTGGTGCCTAGAGAAATAGTGATGGTAGAAAACTAGGACTACATTTGCATAGTGTTATGTGGGAATTATCCACACAGCTTCCATGGGAATCAACTGACTACAATCCTAATCACTGCTTTAAAGTGGAAAGGTTAGTGATCATAAGACTATTAACCACTCAAGAGCTGTGCAGCTAACCACAGTGCTGGTATGGGCAATCTGGAGATTGTGCCCCAAAAGGCTAATGCATTAAGCATCAGCACTTCACTGGGAAATCCTAGCTCCCAAGGCATTAACCAAACATTTGATCCTGTACCAGGGGAAGTGGTTTAGGGGACAATTAAAGATTCAGTGTTTGGGCTACCTGATGGCTGAATCACACATTGCACGGCAGCTTTGTCATACTCGATATAAATCAGTGCTGGGGCAGGAGGGATGACCCGAGATAGGTTAAACTCGGAGAAGAATCTAGGACAGGGTTTCTCCTACATAAGGGTAAGATGTTTAAACCCCATAAATAACCCGTCTTAGGTAAGCACAGCGGCAGCTCGCTATGCTGCCAATGAGATACAAAGCTTGAGGAATAAAATGGAATTGCCAGAGCACCAGGCTGAGAGTGCAGAAAGACATAACTATTTCAGTGCTCTCTAGTGCACGAGCTTTAGAGAGTCAGCCTGCCGTTGTTTTAGAAATTCATGGTCCCTCAGCACAGCTGCTTGAATTTGTTTTCCTTCTTTGGTCTGCCAGACGGTTTCTCAATCTGACTGTCCTCTTAAATGTTTCCCAATCCATGGTCTCTGACGCGACCACATCGGACAAAATAGAAACAGAGCAATGGCAACACAGAGGCGCTGCAGAGTAAAGTAACTCCTAGGAACATGGAACCCCTTATGGTCTAAGAATCTGTAAACAATAACTTCTCCCCATTGTATCCTGCAACAATTTCAAAGGGCAGCAAGCAGCCATCCACCTCCTTTGGAAACTGCTAATATGATACAAGCTGCTAAATTGTTTAAGAGCCTGCAGTTTTCCAGATGTACTTAGAATTATACAGGGCCCTGAGTCATAGTATTCACATCTGGATCCAGATTCCGAACCTCCTAAAGCTCAGGGGTGTTCAAATGCAGGGTTCTGGTTTGAACCATTATAGAAACAGGGGCCAGCTGAAAAATTCAAATGCAAGTTCACAGTCTGAATCCCTCTAACCTCCAAGAGTACAGGCTGGGATTTGGTTCAGGCCTATCTGCATTTAGGATGAAATTAAAAGGAAAGAGGAAATAGGGGGGTGCCCTCAATTATGCACAGATATCTCTTCAGAAATGAAATAGCTAGATATCAGCTATAATGCCAATGTACCTGAGTTGTGTGCATGCATCTTGTTCTATGTGAACCTTGCCTCTACTACAGGTTCCCAGCCCTTCTGGGTCACTCAACTCCTGCCCAATGCTAGTGATACTAACCCCCCTCAAAAGGGGAAGGAAAGAAAAGGGCTCCTTGCACTGGCCAGGAGATCTGATATTGAAGCTCTTTAAAGGTCAACTGAGCTGACACAGCAGTGTATGCTCCGAGGATCCCACCACAGCAGAGCCTCAATGTCCCCTAATGAAGGGTTGTGCCTTTACAGAATAAGATAGATAGCAATTTAACTTGTGCACCAACTTCACAGTAGTGTCAGACCTACTTTGGAGTGAGTGTTTTGTGAGTTAACTGCCTTTGTACAGCCAGCAGAAGGCACAAAAAATTTTTCTTTTTTGTAGTCCCTATAAAAATAATTGCCTTTCTAAGATTTTTAAATTTCTTATAGAAATCATAATTCATAGATATATTGTGCTTTTAACCCCAAAACACTTTAAAGTATATCTGAAGAACTACCAAAATACAGCCAATATGAAATGGAGGGTGGCAGCCAATCAAAGCCCAGTAGAACAATGGGGGAAGAACATTTTTGGCCCGGGAAACTAGAACAAATCTTTACTCATATAAAAAGTGCCATGGGAGTTTTAACGTCAATGCAGAGCAGACAAAGTTAGCCCCTTCTTACTCAACTGATCTGATAACTCTGTGTATTCAGAATGTTTTGTTACACACACACACACCTTTTCATTCCTATTAGGAGTGTGGAGCCAGCCACACACACACACACACACACACACACACACCCCTTTTCATTCCTATTAGGAGTGTGGAGCCAGCACAGCTATGCAGGAGTGAACGGGATTCTCTTCTGGTTTCAGCATCAGTGACAAAATTAAGGAGTACTTGTGGCACCTTAGAGACTAACAGATTTATTTAAGCATAAGCTTTCGTGAGCTACAGCTCACTTCATTGGATGCATTCAGTGGAAAATACAGTGGGGAGATTTATATATATAGAGAACATGAAACTGGGTGTTACCATACACACTGTAATGAGAGTGATCACGAAAGCTTAGGCTCAAATAAATTTGTTAGTGTCTAAGGTGCCACAAGTACTCCTTTTCATTTGCGAATACAGACTAATACAGCTGCTACTCTGAAAAGTGACAAAACTGTTATTTAAGTTCTAATTACCAAATCCTGAAAATGAAAAATAGTCCCTATCTAATATTTTCAGTTATAATAATTTCAGGTGTTATTTGTAATAAGAATAGATAAAAAAAATAGACAGATGTGTGTGATTTTAGGTTCACAGAGTTTAAAGTCAAAAGGGACCATTAGATTATCTTGTCTGACCTCCTGTACATCACAGGCCATTACATTTTACCCAATTACCCTATTAAGCCCAATAAATTGTGTTTGGCTAAAGCATATCTTCCAGAATAGCATCCAGTCTTTATCTGAAGACATCAAGAGATGGAAAATCCACCATTTCCCTTGGTAGTTTGTTCCAGTGGTTAAAGAACCTTACTTTTAAAAAATTCTGCCTCATTTCTTATCTGAAATTGTCTGGCTTCAGTTTTCAGCAAATGGTTCTTGCCATGACTTTCTCCACTTGATTAAAGAGTTTTAAAATTAGCAAAGTCATACTGATGTCCTGTCTAGGCTTAGATCCAAAAATATGAAGGAAATAAACATGAGAGATGACAGTGAATTACTGCCATTCATTACAATAAGAATTATATATATTTTATTGAAATGGGTCTGACATTATCTCAGAAATGCTGAGGTCTCAGGAGCCAATCTTGCAAGGTGCAGAGCACTTTCTGAAAGAGCAAACTGATGGTGCTAAGCACCTCTCAGCATGTGTTAAGCACCTTGCAGGATTAGGCACAGAATGCACAGCGTAACTATAATAGCAAGAATTGTCATGTTGCCCATGGGGAAATGTGTCACATCCCCTTTCACCAGTCTTATTACACCTCCAGGAATATGTATGCCAATGGAAGTGTTTCATATATAGGATATTTAGTCATTCAAGGGACTTAACAGCTCTCTGTTTACAGTATAACAACATAAGCTGTGGGGTCTCATACAATATTCATTCAATGTCAAGATACTATGACTGCTAAATGAATAACTAGTTATCCTGTTCTTTGCCAGTAAAAATGGTTTGTGTATCCTTTTTCTATGTTCATGTCTGTGAGAGTGCTAAAGTGCACTAGGGAATCAATTCCAAAGTTTAGAAATTGCTACTCTTATAAGTCCACAGTTCAATTCTTGTCATTCCCAGGGAAGAATCATAATTGTAGTGAACAAACAAGACAGATGATGGAAGATGAGGAAAGCACTGCCAGACTGTCCCAGGAAGAGATCTACAGTTCTGTCACTGATTGCCCATATTGAACCAACAGGTGTGGATGAAAGCAGCACTCCAAATAAAATTTCAGCAAGATGGCAAAGGTAACGTGAAAATAATGTGACCAAAAGAAGCACCTTAAACAAAAATGAAATGATTCCTTAAATCACACAGTAAAATAGTATTTGAAAAATATTATTTATTCTTACTTATATTATTGTAACACTTGGGAGCTTTGCGAATGTTAGGGCTTGTGAAAAGTACTGAACTGACAACTTTAGAAAGCCAAGTCTCTGCTCATTCACAGAGCAGGTACAGCATGGGGACCGGCAGTGCAAATTTTATTCCCACTGTCCCACCAACATTCTTACAGACTAACTGGAATGAAGCATCTCTAAGTTTGAAAATAGTTCAGTTTCCACTCAGTCCTTTGTGTCACTGGTGTGATTGCCAACTGTGATGGTGGTTTGTGTGATGTAAACACTACAATCAGATGATAGCTTCTAGGCCCTCATCTTGCAATGTGGTGCATATGGACACTTCCCTGCTCCCATTTGGAGTCTCATTTACATCAGTACTTCTATTTATTTCACCTGTGCTTCAGTGGTGTACCTTGGTACATTACATTGCAGTGTAAAGGGCCATACTCACTATAGTCTGGGCTGAGTCCCAACTGGCAATCTGGAGGTGAAAGGCTACAAATCTCATTACCAAGCCACAGGAGCAACCATACATCACTCGGTAAAGTACATTTTACATGTAAAATGGCTAATGAGGGGCCAGATGCTTCAGTGGTGTAAATCAGCATAACTACACTGATTTATCCCAGCTGGAGATCTGGCCCCAAGTCTGTAATGCTCTGTACCAAGCCACTGCAAGTGGCTGAGTCAAAGTTGTGGCTTGGTCCATATCTACTATAGTTTCCAATGTTCTTTCCTCAGGTTTTTGATGAGGCTCCAAGCCCCTTCTTTCCTCCTCTATAAAAGTTTTAAGTGAGTGATTCCAGCATGCAAGTTTACGAAGTTCTTTTAAAAGCTCTGTACAAGTTAAATAGAGCACTAGCTTTGATAATAAAAATTAAAATATTATTTCATACTTACTGCATGTCCCAATGGAACGGATTCAGACTGTAAATATTGACCCATAGACAATGCCGGATTATGGTACAGACCCCTTCTGGGTGATGCTGCTCTAACTGAGGCCATATATCTTCTCTCCCTCCTTGGAGACAGTTCTCTCCTGGCAGATGCATCTTTTCCAGGTGACATTGGCCTCCTAGGTGACAAATGACGTCTTGGTGAAACATCCCGTCTCGGTGATAACTCTCTCCTCAACACAGCTTCCTTCCTTGGGGAAAGGTGTCTCATGGGTGAAATATCCCTCCTTGGTGATAAATGCCTTCTGGGTGACAAATCTCCTTTGGGCATTAGATACCTCTTTGGTGAATTATCTCTATATGCCGAAGAATCATACCCTGGTGAGGACTGTCGGCTAGAAGGTGAGAAGTCCCTTGGAGATGAGGTGGGCTCTAATGAAAGCATATAATCCTCCTCCATACAACTAGGTATGTCTAACCTGTCTTTGTCGGGCTCTGAATCAGTTCTTTTGCTCTGGAAAAACCTCTGATATTCCGACATTTGTGAGTCTTCATATGAGTCGTGTGGTGTTATAAGCTGAGTAACCTGAATACTAGGTAAAGTAACCAAATAACTGATCAGGGAGGAGTGTCCCACTGAAATGGAACTGTCAGGAGAAGCCCCATAGGACGCCGCTGCAGCATTCACTGACAGTGAAGAGAATCTGGGGGGTTGGGGGCTGGTGCTTCTTGACCTTGTTTTTGGTGTTGAGTCTCCCTGGGTATCATCAAAATCATCGTCATCCTCTTCATCATCATCATTGTCATCTCCATCATCCCCATCCGATTCCTCAGCATCAGAAAACTGGTGTTCTTTTGATATGCCTGTCATCCTGCTACTCTTCTCTGCTTCCTGGTGCATGTCTTCAATGTTTTCTGAAATAGTCATGGCAAGTCAATCAAGTATGCACAGAGACACATTTCGGGTACAATCCTGAAGCCATTTCATACTGAGAACATCCTTTGGCATCACTGGATGTTCTCGGTGCAGAATGGTTGCTCAGTCAGGTCCTTAACAGAAACTAAACTGCTGTTCTTAATATTGATAATAATATAAAACCCCATAATCAACCTGAGTGAAATTCACCCTTGTGAAGAAGACCAGTCCAAAGCCTATCCTCCATGCCTATGCACAGAGGTGAAGTTCATTCTCTGTGGTCACTATTAACATCAGAACACTTACACCTCACAGACTAGAACTAGACCTGACACAGAAGACATTTAAATGGTAAGAATTTTTTTTCCAGCCTCAGCTGCTGTAGTATTAAATAATTAGAATCCACCTCAAACAAATGTGTCAGATTTATTTCTGTGTTTATTGTTTGTGAGTAAGATACTCACAAGACCTTTTTTTTTTTTAAAATAAAACCACCCTAAAAATATTCTTAACTTATCCTCTGGTGTCATCCACTACACCGAAGTGTAACGAGTCCATCTGCACACTACGAAGGCCCCTCCAGCTAAATTAACTCCGCGTGATGACATACCTGCTTCTTCAGTTTCGGCATCCTCCACAGAGGTCATTGATACTCCCAGCTCCAGGCATTTTTTCAGGTGTGCTTTAGACTTCATATGTTTTGTCAGATTCCCTATCAAAGGCACAGAGATGATGCTAATTAGTTGGTGTCAGCGAAGAAATCTCTCCCAAGCAGTTTTTGTTTCCCTTTTCCCCGCCTCATCGATAGAAAGGTGCTTAGATTAAAAAACAAGCAGAACTGACTCATTCAAACTCAATCCCCATCACAGCCAGTGTAATTTAATGAGTGTGGGAATTTACATTTTCCCCAAAACTGCTTATATAAACCTCTCTTCAGCAAAATAGTGGCAGTGTTTCTGAGAGCTGATAGCTGGCAATGAACACTAACGTGTACCGATTAAACGTTTCTCGTTAAGTACTTTGAAGGCCATTCCAACCTAGCCCCTTCTTACTCATCTTCCTCTTGTGTATTAGCATACATAGGTGCTGGAACTTGGGGTGCTACCACACATTCCTGGCTTGAAGTGGTTTCCACCATCTACAGGGTTTACAGTTTGATTAAATGGCTCTCAGCACCTCCACTATACAAATTGTTCCAGCACCTCTGTTATCATACCAGCCCCCTCTTCCTATTCCCTGCCAGAAATGCCAGTCTCAGCTGCCTGTATGTTCATTTCTTCCACATGCAACTTAATGTTTTCTTCCATGTTACTTCTTATGCATGGAACATCCTCTCTGAACTCATCTTTAAAGCCACAATCCTAGCATCCCTCAAGTCCCTCCTCAAGACTCTTTTCTATCATGATGCTAAAGGTAAAATGCATTCCAATAATGGCTAGGCATGGGACTAGATAGGGATTAAAAATGTCAACTCCCTCTATTTGTCTGTTATACCTCCTTGTAGGTTCTTATCTTAAATTAGTACCCATTCCTACAAAAAGTGACCAGGCAGTACCTGCGAGGAGCCCCACTGCTGATTTCAAGCATGATGTTGCTTGTGGGCAAACAGGCAGAAGCCTGCCCCCACTTATTGCAGGATTGGGGCCTTTGAAAGTGAGTTTATTAGGTAATGTATTTTACTCTGTGTTTGTATAGTGCTTAGCACAACAGAGTCCCAAGGCTTTGTTCACTCCTGTTATATACATAAGAAATAACAACAACATATCCTTTTGAAGAAGTACAGTGACAGGGTACACTGTAAAAAAATTATTAATCTGCTTCATGTACATTGTTTTGAAATAGGTTGTTGCTTATTAAAATATGTGCCTGTTGGTCCTGGTGCTGCAATCTGCACTAATTTCTACACTGTAATTATATAACTAGAGAGGGGAAAAGCATTATATACATCTATTATTGAAGTAACAAATAAACCACTAAAAATGCCCCTCAGCTAGATCTGACTGCCCCATGATCTTTCCTGAATTAATTGGCTTATTATTTGCAGGCATTATGGAAAAAGTGGGTCTAGAAGAATGATTTGAAGAAAAAGAGGAGAATGAATCAGTCCAGGTGTAGTGGTTCCCATGGAAGAAGGCATGAAAACAGATGTTAGAGAAGTGAGTGGACAAGGTTAATATCAGTGAATAAATAATAATCCTATGAGAAAAGTATTTTTTACCTGTTTTACAGATGCACAGTACAGTTAAATAACTTCCCCAAAGCCACATATTGACTCCATGACAGAGCAGGGAACAGAATCTAGAGGTCCTGGCTCTATATCCTGTCCTCTAATCACCAGACACAATTTATTTCAATGTGAAATATTCAGGAATCCTGTCTCACAGTTCCTAAAGGGTGCCATACTGACATCAAATCAGTCTCTGAATAATTTCTGTAAATGCACTGTGCAGGCATGAAGGGCCCATGCCACAGCCAGTGCAGGTCTATTGCACAGGGCAAAGGAGGTGGAGGTTCAGACCCTATAAAGGACTCCACAGCTCCTTTATACCACAAATCCACTCCGTGTTATACAGGAGGTCAGACAAGATGATCAAAAGTTCCTTCTGACCTTGGAATCTAGTAATCTGTGCTCCATTGGGACTCCCTGCATTCCAGCACACTCAGGGGGTTTTGAGTGGAGATGGAGCAAATTTTAGAGGATGAGACTGAAGGGATGTAGTTTGTGGAGCTGCTACTATGCAGAACCACCAGTTATTCCCTACGGCAGGCGAAGAGGTACTGGAGCCAAAGAAGCTACTAGAGCCCCTAAGTCTGCAGTAGTAGCCATGCAGCTGCACTGCTATCACTTTGTGACCTGGGGGAGGATTCCTTCCCTTTTACACAATGAATATTCCCAGTGCAGGGCCAATTACTCAGGCTGTGCACGGAGAGTGGGATTTGACCTCGTATGACTTCTGTTTACCAGTATCCAAATGATGTTAAAAATGGAGAGGAGACTCAAATGTGTTATATACACACAAAAAATGCTGCGAAAGAAATTGATTTTTTTTAAAAAAAGAGGTAGTTTCAAAGCAAATCCTAAATCAAATTAATATCATTATCCATGGCCTCCGGGTGACAAATGGATGCTTTTTTTCAGTGCTGATAAATACATGTGAACACAAGCTATCAGATCCCTATTCATAATTAATGCAACTGTGGATGGAGTGGCCCACCTGGGAGTCTGTGGATTTGTACATTATTTATAAACTTGAAACTGAACCACTGTACAAGACCATGAAGGCATGCTTTCCTCTGCAGCTGAAACTCTGCTTCTGCATTATGCCACGTGTGTTCCCCTGGAGTATTTTAGATTGCAGCAATTAAAACTTGCACCATGTAACATTTTTAGCATAAAGTAGTATTTGCAAGGGCAGTTCTTATGCCACTACATTTCCTCTGCAGACAAATGGACTTGGTAGGAGCCTATAGCTCTTAAAATTAAGTTATGCAAGGAGTCTCACAGTCTCAGATAAATCCTTGAATCATTTAGATATGAGGGAAAATATATTTAATGGAGTCCCATGTTCATAAATAAAACCATCTTATTTTGATGAAAGTTTCCTCTTTGATTGGAATGATGAATGCTAAATAACTAAGGAATTGGTGGAGGGAGGTGGAAGGGTTCAAGCAGAAAAGGCCAAATACCTTTAGTTTTGAAGGCAAAATTACACAACTTGCATACATAAGGCCGTACATCGGTATGAGTGCGGATATGTTTTTTGAGCATGCTTGGTTTCTTGCAGCGAATCCCACATTCTTCACAAATATATTTTCCTCGCCCACGTCCTCTGACATACACATAATCCTCATTTGATTTATACCTGTTGGAAGAGGGCAATGTATTGAATTATATAGCATCTAAGTCATACATGTACATAAACAGTGTCTTTATATCCCTCTGTGGCCCAATCCTACATGCATTACAGGCACAAAGCTTCCTGTGGGAGTTCTACAACTGATGCACTGTCAAGTTGGGGCCCAGAGTGTATTTACTTTTCAGGAAATGCAGTAATTTGAATATGTTTGCATGTCTTAGTTATTGTTCAACAACTTAAGACCAGCGGCTTAGATCTGATTGGAGTACACAAGAGGACAACCCAGAATATGGGTTTATATGGCTATCTTATGCGGAGCACATTCAGATATCTACTTCCTTGAAATGAAACAGAATTTCATTCCAATGTGCATACTTAGCAGATACGTTATTAAAAGGATTAAAGGCATTCCCTGGTGTATTTAGCCACTTATGTTGTCTGTTTTTGTTAGATGATAAATAAGACATGCAAACGTATGCATACTTTGTTAACTATCATGATGAAGAATACTGAAATAGATGATAGTAAGGGTCCAATTCACAGCCGTGCAGAGGGTGTGCGCAATGGCTACTTTGAGGGTTGAAGTGGAATTTAAGTGATGTATAGGCCTAGGGTGGACATTCTACCCAAGGAAAAATGTCACCCTAAGGGTTCTATGGGAAGGATAGCTGATAAAGAATAATGTACCTAACTCCTCCCTTCTGCTGCTCTTTTCCTGAGAAGTGCAGAATATACACCACTCCCATTGAAATCATCAGGCACTGGGGAGGCTCAACTCACAAACTATTCTCTACAGCTGTGACTGGCACTTAAAAATTAAGTCACTGCATGGAAGAGTCTTCTAACATTGAAGAGGATTCCAGAGGAGTATATGGCATTTTAAGGTTATAGGACTGAAATGTTTTTTTTTTAAAAAAATCAGTTTTTTCCTCAAACAAACTTTGTGATTCATATGTGAAGCAGCATCTCTGACTCAAGGCACTGAGACTAATATCCAGTACATATAAAGAAAATATTCTTCCCTACTCATCTCTGTCCCATTATCCACCAATATGTGGACCCAATTTTCACTTTGGGCACCTGAAGTTAGGCATCCAAAATTCACATTAAAAGCTGCTATTTTTAATCTCTTCCGATCAACACTAATCCTTTTCCTCTCCCTCCCATTTCCCAGTCACCAGGGATAGGACTGCCATCCTGCCATGATCTGGACATCATCTCTTATTAGCCCTTTCTCTGCATCCACCTATCTAGGCTGTGCTCAAGTCTTTACACTTCTCCCGACAGAACATTTCAAAGATTCAGCTTTTTTGGTCTGTTCAGACTCCCAAGGCTCTTGTTCAGGCTCTCTGTCTTGCTACTTGTCTACTCTTGTCCCCATCTCCTGTCTGGCCAGCTACATCACCCCTCTCAAGTCCATTCGAAACTCAGCTGCTAGGCTCTACTTTCTGCCTCATTATTCCAATCACATCACATTCTATTCTGTATGCCTCCCCTTATTCCCCCTTCTCTACGCATTTCACCTGTGCCGCCACA